>NC_091129.1:80196411-80438911 GCF_040183065.1 Periplaneta americana | reverse complement strand
CCTTCACCGTAAAAAAACAGCTTGCTGCGAACCCATACGCCGGTAACTAGTAGGCCCTATCAATTATTAAGTAAACGTTTTACATGTAAAATAATATGATATAATAATATCTGGTATGATATATGACGTATTTATAATGTGACATATGTATTTATTTATTTATTTTATTTATTTATTTATTTATTTATTTATTTATTTATTTATTTATTTATTTATTTATTTATTTATTTATTTATTTATTTATTTATTTATTTATTTATTCTGGTGTAGTTATGGCCATCAGCCCTTCTCTTCCACACCACCAGAAATAAAAATACAATAATAGATATAAAAATTGGAAAAATACACTATAAACAAAGTAAAGCCACACAAAAATATATGATATGATATGATATGATATATGATATGATATAACATGACATGACATGACATGACATGACATGATATATGATACGATACTATTCAATAAGATATATGATACGATGAGATGTATGATACGGTTCTATACAATAAGATATGATATGATGTGATGTGATACGATATATGATATAGTATGATATGAAATCAAATGGAATGAGATATATGATATGATATGATATGATATGATATGATATGATATGATATGATATGATATGATATGATATGATATGATATGATATGATATGATATGATATGATATGATATGATATGATATGATACTATACAATAAGATATATGATACGAGTCGACCTGGTTGGCGAGTTGGTATAGCGCTGGCATTTTATGCCCAAGGTTGCGGGTTCGATCCCGGGCCAGGTCGATGGCATTTAATTGTGCTTAAATGCGACAGGCTCATGTCAGTAGATTTACTGACATGTAAAAGAACTCCTGCGGGACAAAATTCCGGCACATCCGGCGACGCTGATATAACCTCTGCAGTTGCCAGCGTCGTTAAATAAAACATAACATTTATATGATACGATGAGCTGTATGATACGACTCTATACAATAAGATATGATATGATGTGATGTGATACGATATATGATATAGTATGATATGAAATTAAATGAAATGATATATGATATGATATGATATGATATGATATGATATGATATATGTTATGATATGATATGATATGATACGATACTATACAATAAGATATATGATACGATGACATATATGATACGATTCTATACAATAAGATATGAAATGATGTGATGTGATACGATACATAATATAGTAAAAGGTAAAGGTAAAGGTATCCCCGTAACATGCCATAAAGGCACTTGGGGGGCATGGAGGTAGAGCCCCATGCTTTTCATGACCTCGGCACTAGAATGAGGTATGATATGAAATTAAATGAAATGATATATGACATGATATAAGATATGATATGATATGATATGATATGATATGATATGATATGATATGATATGATATGATATGATATGATATGATATGATATGATATGATATATGATATGATATGATATGATATGATATGATATGATATGATATGATATGATATGATATGATATGATATGGTATGATATGACGTAATTATGTTGTGATAAGTATGATATGATTTGATCTAGTTTTATGTGTGTGTTTGTGATTTAACTACATTCGCAACTAAAATACACAATCATTATGAACTAATTTTATAAAGAACTAGATATTGTTTTGTTGTCTGAAATATTTTCGCAGTGTTCACCTCTAAGTAAGTCATTAATGACTATGAGGTATTAAGCATTAAAACTATTGTATTCTGTTTTCGATATTTTAATTTCTTCTTTTCAAGTAGGCCTACTGAGCTTTCTTTTCTCTTCTCATATGCGTTCCCTGTTCTTTCTTTGGCCTCATTATTTTCTCCTAATTAATTCTTTGTCGTCTCCGGTATATAAAAAACATTCCTCTGGGCTCCATACATATATATCTGGTTACCCTTGCCTCTTATTTTACATAGATGATGCAGGTCTGTATAAGCCTTCAGCCAGCAAGTCATTTTCCTCAGCTCTCCGTATTGCCACCTGCTGGTCGTTTCCAGTTCTCAAGGAAGTATAGGAACGTTGTTAACCCCCGCTTCCTGAAAGGAAGGAAACTTATCAGATCGCCGGCGTGTTATTCAGTACTTCCTCTCCTCCCCCATACCGGCTCCTCGTTTTCTATTTCCACACAGCTGCTTCGAATTCAGCCATTTTTTTCTCCACAAAGGTACCTTTACACAACAACGTCTGATATTCTGGTTCAATATTCCCTTCTGTCGAGCTTGGAGTCCCAAAGTCAACAAATGCATTCGTCTTCAACAAATTAATATCAATTTTTGGGATTTACTCTCCAATCACGTATAAAGATAACGTGTTCGAACACATTCCTTTCAGACGTACAGGAGGCTTGGAGGTAGAGCTCCCTTACTATTCTGAACATTGGAGAATTAGCAAATTGTGGTCAGCACCACGCTCCGTTGTTAGTCGCAGCGAAGGCTTACTGAATGAGAATCTACGGTACCATTCTCTATATGGAAATGCAGTTTTTTTTGCTCGACAATTATCATTTGATTACGAGCGTTTCAATTTATTGAGTAGCGCAATAATTTTGTTGCCTGAAATACTTTCCTTATGTTTCAATTAAAACTAGTGGCTTGTGCAGCAAATGCTGCAAACTAAGTTCTTTAGACGTTCAAATAAAAATTTTTCAGATTTATTTTCAATGAAAAATACCAGACATTTTGAAAGTTATTTGCTTCCGTAATAATGAAACATACTTCCTCTGAATGGCTTTTTTATGTCAAATACTTTTTCGTGAAGCTATCCACCTTCAGGTTTTGAGTTTCAACTCGAAAACGCAAGTAAAAATGTCAGAACGATCAGTGGGTTTTTCATGTGGGAGTAAAGCAATTGCTATTTCAGGTCATTGTGGATTGTAGGTGAAAGTTAAAGGAAGCCAGGTTTGCTATGCTTTCGTACAAAAGACATGGCATCTTGGTATAGCTGCTGCATGTAGAGCTTGAAATGTAGAGGGTAATCATTTTTTCCTGCAAAGAGATCTTGCTGAAATGATCGGGAGACTACAAAATTTCCTAGGCCTTTTATCTTATCAGTACCGGTAAGTAATATCGTCTTTCCTTAGGAATTGTAATTTTTGCGCTCCCTCGAGCCAATACTGAATCTACACTACACCGCCATTAAATACATGAAAAAGACCCAACCCCATTTGATTAATAGCTATAAAATTATTTGATTTTAATAACAATATTATTATCTTACGCAAGTATTGTAGTTTATATATTAACATCATGGCATTAACTAAAATAATAATTAATTTCTAATGGTAATAATGTCATCAAACCACCTCAAATTTTGTAGATTTTAATATCCAATACACAGCTGTACTCAGAAAATTACACACCGCAGAATCAGACCTGTAAATTATTTTTAATAAGTTTTGAAGCTTTTAATAACCAATTGAATTTGAGCACTAAATATATCAGCAATCCTGCAGGTCATGACCTCCGTGTAATAGTCTATTGTTTATTGTAGTGTGCGATTTGTTTTATTTTTAAATGTAATTAGTTCTCAAAATAGACGAAAGATGGAGTTTGGAAAATAGGAAAAATATATGTATGAAAACTGACATTTCACTGAAAACACTATTTTTCTGAAAAACTTTGGGTTCCAAGCTTCCAAATGAGGGGACATTTATTAAAATACGTTCAGCCGTTGTCCCGTAATTTCCATTACCAGTTCAAATTATATATATATATATATATATATATATATATATATATATATATATATATATAGAGAGAGAGAGATATGCATTTGAGGTGACATTTTATCACATTATTGAAGCCTACGCATATTTTAAGCTAAGTCGTAGGCTATTTCTTGTGCATAATAATTATTTATTGGCAGCTAATATCTGTGTTTAATCTTTCTATTACAGTTTGACTATATGCTTTTGGATGCTTCCGCTTTAATACAGCGACTTGGTGGAAGGTGAGTGTGCATTTTAGTCCATTTACTATCAATACAATATAATGAAACATTCTCCTTGTAATATATTATTGTAAACATATGTTAGGTCATTTACACTGTATCTTATACGTACTTACAGAACTGTAACTCTAAACTGTTTTTCTATATTATTTAGTGCCTGACTACAGCGATTGCTTGAAAAATTCTTTAAAATTACTGACGCTTCAATACGGCACTATAAGCGTTTAATAGTGATTTGTGTAAAGGAGGAATTCGTTCAATCTCCTGTAAGCCAATCATTGGAGGAGAGAGAACCGTTTTCTTGGGGAGGCAAAGCAAAACCATAGAATCCTCATATAACGGGGTTATGGGGGACATCATTTACCTCCTCCCCCAGTTATAGCTTGACCTTGATTTAGATTTAGATTTTAGATTTAGATTTATTTATTTAACCTGGTAGAGATAAGGCCGTCAGGCCTTCTCTGCCCCTCTACCAGGGGATTACAACTATAACATGAACAATAAGATTACAATTAATATTAAATTTACAATTACAATTACAATAAAAATTAAAGTACGACAAGAATACCTGATTAATGAAAGCTAGACATTTTATCATAGAAGTTAAGAACAAAGAATATTTTTGTATTTACTAAATTACAAATTAAACCTACAATAACAAAATTCTATAGTGATGAAATTACCGGATATTGAGATATTTTGTGGTAGATTAAAAGAACTATTTACAAGAAACCATGTCTGAACGAGTCTCAATTACTGACCAAGTGCCTAGTAAGTTTGCGTTTGAATTGAATTTTATTTCGACAGTCCCTGATGCTAGCAGATAACGAATTCCAGAGTCTTGGCAGGGCTATTGTGAAAGAGGATGAGTATGAGGAGGTGCGATGGGATGGTATTGTTAGTATTGTTTCATGGCGAGAGCGTGTGTTCAGATTGTGGTGGGAAGAAAGGTAAGTGAAGCGAGACGACAGGTACGAAGGAATAGAAGAGTTCAAGATTTCGAAGAGAAAGAGAAGTGAATGTAAATTTCTTTTCTTATCTAGTTTAAGCCAACCTATTGCTTCCAGGGATGGGGTAATATGATCATATTTACGAACATTGCTTACAAAACGTACACACAAATTATGAGCACGTTGAAGTTTCATTTTGTTGTCGCTGGAAAGGTCAGTCAGTAAAATGTCAGCATAGTCAAAATGGGGAAATGCAAGGGTCTGCACAAGGGACTTTTTTAAGCAAGAGGGAAGATGAACATTTATCCTTTTTAGCACATGAATAATAGAATATACTTTTCTGCAGGTTTCTGTGATTTGCATGTCCCAGTTGAGATTATTATCCATGTGAATGCCAAGATTTTTTACCGAAGAACTGAAAGGGATATGCACTGTACTTACTTTAACGGGGGAAATGTCGAGGTGCTTTACAGCGTCGGTTTGCCGTTTGTGTCCTAATATGATTGCTTGTGTCTTTCCAGGATTGATATTAAGATGGAATTTCTTTGTCCATGTCACAATCGAGTCAATGTCTTTGTTCAATTTATCTATAGCGTCATTTATTCGATCTAAGCGGGAAGAGATGTAGCATTGAAGGTCGTCAGCATACAAGTGATAGTTACAATGCCTTACATGAGATGTAATATCACTGACATATATCGTGAACAACAATGGTCCGAGTACCGAACCCTGTGGTATACCTGATGTTATGTTAAACCAGGAAGAGCTTCGATTCCCGGATACAACACATTGTTGTCTTTCCCGTAAGTAGGATTCGAACCAACTCACAGCAGTCTCTGACAAATGCAGATTTCTCAATTTATGGGTGAGCAGGTCGAAATTTACAGAGTTGAAAGCTTTGCTAAGGTCAAGAAGTGTACCTTGGTGCAGTATATCGGAATATGATCATTTAATAAAGGTATATTCTGGGGGCATGTTTCTTACAGTGTTACATCCATATCCGCGAACGTAGATATAGGGCCTACAATTGATTCTATAATCATAGAAATTTTTCTGCCAATAGCCTACGAGTCTTTACTTTCTCTTCTTACATTTTTTTTCTTTTTCTAGTATACAGATGTTACTGTCTTTCACATTTCATTTATATAGGCCTACCTTTTATAATGTGCAGTATTTACTCAATGAAGTTACTCGTATGTTAAAGTCCGCATCACTGTTTTTGGCGTGTGAAATAAGTAATGGGAACGTTAAATACGAGTGTTTTACATTTGCCGCAGTCAGTCTGACAACCGTGTTTGACAAATGGCTGATGTGACGTGTATAGGAAATGGTACCATTCTCAGCTACACTAGAACATGCTCACAAACTGGGCACTGTATATCTAGGACACACGCCAGAAACGCTGGCGCCAGCTGTACTTGTCATAATGTCTCTATCCCAATGCAGGTATTAGTTTCTTGTAGTAGACCTACGATCGCAGCTGTGATATTATTACTATTATTATTATTATTATTATTATTATTGCTGTTGTTGTTATTGTTACCATTGTTGTTGTTATTGATTAGAAAGTTATTAATCGACCTACAAGGAGAGAAGAATTGCAAGGGTTTCTTCTGTAAACTCTGAAGTGACTAGTCGTATCAAACAAACAGAAAACCATTGGTATTTTCTTGCACAATCCATGGCCTACTACATTGCAGTAAAACAGCATTACAATTCCTGTATTGTTGCAGTGTTTGCTAGAGGTGACGATTTTCTTCCTTTTATCAACTATGTTGTCTACTTCAATTATCATACACAAATTTTTACTTACTTACTACTTACTTACTGGCTTTTAAGGAACCCGCAGGTTCATTGCCGCCCTCATGTAAGCCCGCCATTGGTCCCTATCCTGAGGAAGATTAATCCAGTCTCTATCATCATATCCCACCTCCCTCAAATCTATTTTAATATTATCTTCCCATCTACGTCTCGGCCTCCCTAAAGGCCTTTTTCCCTCCGGCCTTCCAAGTACCACTCTATGTGCATTTCTTGATTCGCCCATACGTGCTACATGCCCTGCCCATCTCAAACGTCTGAATTTAATGTTCTTAATTATGTCATGTGAAGAATACAATGCGTGCTGTTCTGTGTTATGTAACTTTCACCATTCTCCTGTAACTTCATCCCTCTTAGCCCGAAATATATTCCTAAGTACCTTATTCTGGATGATAAAAGCTTCTCAACCCAATAATGACACGCATTTGCCATATTTATTCTGTGTTTAATTTACTCCCGAGTATCATTTATATTTGTTACTGTTGCTCCAAGATATTTAACTTCTCCACCTCT
The DNA here is from genome assembly GCF_040183065.1 of Periplaneta americana. Classification (NCBI taxonomy): domain Eukaryota; kingdom Metazoa; phylum Arthropoda; class Insecta; order Blattodea; family Blattidae; genus Periplaneta; species Periplaneta americana. The sequence goes on along the minus strand of NC_091129.1, from coordinate 80,431,653 downwards.
TCAAAAGATAAATTTCCAATTTTTATATTTCCATTTCGTACAATATTCTGGTCATGAGACATGATCATATACTTTGTCTTTTCGAGATTTACTTCCAAACCTATCTCTTTACTAGCTTCCAGTAAGATTCCCGTGTTTTCCCTAATCGTTTGTGGATTTTCTCCTAACATATTCACGTCATCCGCATAGACAAGCAGCTGATGTAACTCGTTCAATTCCAAACCCTCTCTATTATCCTAGACTTTCCTAATGGCATACTCTAAAGAGCATACCTGCACAAACAGCGCTCAACGAGCGCGCGCGCTCCTTCGGAGCGGGAGAGCTGTGTTTACCGCTCACCGAATCGGAAAGGAAGATACGTCAGAATGACATAGACTTGCTATAGGTAGAGGAGAGGGAAACGACCACTCAGCTATCTAGTGGAGTGCAGTGCTTATTCTCGGTAACTGTTTCACGTTGTTTACCTACTGCTACAGTACAGTATGAAGAAATCTAAAAGACGGAAAAGTGGTGATCAGGAAAATTCTTTCAATGTTGCATGGGAAAATGCCTATTTTTTCATAGCTGCTGGAGTAGATACTCAGTGCTTTATTTGCCACAACATTTTGAAAGGTAGAAAGAAACATAACATAATGTGTCACTACGAGTCCAAACATAAAGATACTAAAGATATTAATCTTCAACTATTTAAATATTTCTCTTTAGGGATATGTTGAATAAATTACTGGATTTCAGTCGTAAACTTACACTTTTCGTAAGTCAGTTTCGAGAGGGTAATATGGCTTACTTTCTAACGATAGAAACTGCTCCTGATGAAGCCATGTTAAACGAGTATGTGCAAATATTAATCGAAATTCAAAATGAATGTAATTCTAGGTTCCAAGATCTTGTCTTAAGGTCCACACCTGTGGAGTAACGGTTAGCGCGTCTAGCCGCGAAATCAGGTGGCCCGGGTTCGATTCCCGGTCGGAGCAAGTTACCTAGTTGTGGTTTTTCCGGGGTTTTCCCTCAACCCAGTATGAGCAAACGCTTAGTAACTATCGGTGTTGAACCCCGGACTCATTTCACCGGCATTATCACCTTCTTCTCATTCAGACGCTAAGTAACATAAGCTGTTGATAAAGCGTCGTAAAATAACCTACTAAAAATCTTGTCTTAATTGGAAAGAAGTTTAAAGTTATCATAATAAAGTCCTTGAACACCAGTTGAAACAATGTCATGTAAGTTAGAGGTGGCCTGGTTGGCGCAGTTGGTATAGCGCTGGCCTTCTATGCCCGAGGTTGCGGTTTCGTTTCCGGGCCAGGTCGATTGCATTTAAGTGTGCTCATATAACCTCGGCAGTTGCGAGCGTCGTTAAATAAAACATAACATTTAACGATTTACAGCTCGGACTTATTGATCTTCAATGTGGCCTAAGGGCTAAAGATCGTTTGAATAATACTACTAGCCTGGTTGAGTTTTACAAGGCTAAACATTAGCAATAATATCCACGACTACACAGGCTGGCTGTGAAAATGATTGCTATGTTTGCCTCAACATTTATATTTGTGAGCAATTGTTTTCTATCATCAACATTAATAAAGACAGGCATCGAACATCTGTAACTGATGTTTCATTACGATCATAGGCTACTGATCCTTTCAGCTGCCAACAGCATGAAACTCGTGTTCATGTACTGATAGATAAAAATATAATAAAATGATATTGTACATATAAGTAGGTATAAAATTTCTATTATTTCTGTAAAATAAATATTTTTGTATTAATTAATAAGTCCAAGATAGTTTCGCAAACACTGAACGGGAATTCATTTCATGAACCTCGTAATAGTACTTCCCTTTGTGTACATTTTGTACGAGTTCACCCCTTCTTCCAGTCCACCCTATACAGAGCGCAGCTATTATCTGCATTCCGCTCATGAGCTGTGAGCCGGCTCGGAGAGCGCAAACCTTGTGCAGGCCTGCTCTAGAGCAAAGTTAAAAAGTAAAGGTGATAGTGAATCTGACCTATACACAAGTATTAAATAATTTAAAATGTTCTTAAAACTAGGTTTATTTCATTTGTACAACCAATACTCATGGGAATTTTGGATATATGGTTTATGTATTCATTTCAATGTTTTCTCCCTAAGGGAAGATCATTTACTGACAACCCAGTATTCTTCAATCTTCCCTATTTTTTGCCTTCCTCTTAGGCTTCGCATATGATCTGATATCTTTTTCTGCCACGAACTTTTGTTCCGTTCAATATTCCTTTCACTGCATCGTTCAGTAGTCAGTTTCTTCTCAGCCAGTGACCCAGTCAATTTCTTTTTCTCTTCCTGATCAGTTTCAGCATTATTATTTCTTCACCCACTCTTTCCAAGACAGCTTCATTTCTTATTTTGTTTGTCTATTTCAAAGCTCCATTTTTCTCTATATCCACATTTCAAATGCTTTTAATCGTTCCTCTTCACTTCGTCGTAATTTCCATGTTTCTGCCCCATACAGTGCCACACTCCACACATAGTACTTAACTTAGAGTCTTAGTTCTTTTTCCAGAGGTCCGCAGAAGACTCTCCTTTGTCTATTAAATGCTACCTTTGCACATTGCTATACTCCTTTTGACTTCCAGGTAGCAGCTCATGTTACTACTATGAGTACTATGTACGTACATTGAAATCAATTAAAATATATTAGTATTGAATAAAGTACCTACTAAAATTTATTACTTTAATTTCAATATAAGTTGTATTTTCGCACAAACATTACGATTTCTTAAAATCCCTTGTCAGTATTATTATTATTATTATTATTATTATTATTATTATTATTATTATTATTAGTACTACTATTATCATTACTACTATTATTATTATGAATATTATATTTATTATTATTATTATTATTATTATTATTATTATTATTATTAGTACCGCGGGCTTGAGAAAGTAACGGGCCATTAGGCCTAATACATGTTAGGACGATGATGATTATTATTACTCCGGAATTCTGAATTATATAAATCATTATGAGAAGTCGTAACCTAACTAATGGAATCAGTACGTGCTTCACCCATAAAATGACTTTCAACTACGAAATTAGAGTAGCAAAGTTGCAAATTCCATTGTTGAAATACCGTATCCATAGCAACCATACCACAGGTTCCCAAACGATGATGTTGAAATACGTCTATAATACATACAGTATATCTAATGTTGCGCATGAGCGAATGGGAGGAGAGCTATATTATTATACGATTCTTGACCATCGAGGAAGAATAAGGAAATGATTAATAGTAATAAAATATTCTTTCCACAGAATGCACGATATTAAATTTTCTGACATAGGTGAAAGGTGGTGGAAATTTGAATGTTAGGTAATCCTTTGACAATCCATTGGAATAATGTCGCCAAATAGTATAGCTCGCAATCGCAAATCTCATCCAAAGATACTGATAATTTATTACAGTATCTTCAATTCATCTATCAAAAGTCATTTGTTATTACAAAAATTAAGAATATATTGTGGCTATAACTCTTGCTAAGAAAACAGCCTTAGTGTTTTAAAAACTTCGGAATATGTATGATAAGAACTTCCTTGTGTTAAATATTGACGTACCTTGTTAACATGTTTCGACCTATTTTCGGTCATCTTCGGAACTGGTCGTTGTTGGTCTTGGCGCCTCTTGTTTCCTGTGTGGGTGCGTTCGTAGTGTAGAGTCAAAGAGTGTATGTGTTTTAAAATTGAGTTGTGTGTTGTAAATATCGTTGGGGTGTGTTTTCGTGTGACTGTATATTTCATATTGTTCTAGTGTGTTGAGATTCTGGCATTTTGGTTGGATGTGAAATATTTCCATGTCTGTGTTGATGTCTCTGTAGGTGTGGTTGGCATTTGTGACGTGTTCTGCATATGTAGAGGTGTTTTGTAATTTTGTTATGGCTGTGATGTGTTCTTTGTAACGTGTTTGAAATGATCTGCCTGTCTGTCCTATGTAGAAGTTGTTGCAGGTGTTACATTTGAGTTTGTATACGCCTGTGTGGTTGTATTTGATTGTTTGTTTGTGTGTTGATATGTTTTTGTAGAGTGTTATTTGTTCTGTATGCGATGTTGTAGTTTAATTTCTTCAATGAGGTTGCAATTTTGTGTGTGTTTTTGTTTTCGTATGTAAGTGTGATGTATTTTTTGTGTTCTTGTGTTTGTGTTGTATTCTTCTGTTTTTTGTGGGTTTGTTTTGTCTTACGTATTATGTTGTCTATTATGTTGGGGTTGTATCCGTTTTCTTGTGCTATGTATTTGATTGTGCTTAGTTCTTCGTTGTAATCGTGTTGGTTCATTGGTATGTTGAGTAGTCTGTGTACCATTGTTCGGAATGCAGCTTGTTTGTGTTGTGTGGGGTGGTTGGATATGTTGTGTATGTGTGTTGTTGTTGGTTTTCTGTATACTTTGAATGTGTGTTGTTGTCAAAGTACAAACCATTTCTCAATATCGATATAAAATTATCTCTTCCCACTTCTATCAAGGTAACCCCTTCAATGTAAGTACGTACAGTACCTTAAGTACTCCAGAGTGTTTAAATATATTTTAAGTGTAAAAGCAAGTAAGAATATTCAGTAGTTCCTGAGAAAATTGGTCATTAAATAAGCAAATTTAACATTCGCACACTATCAGCATAACGTATTTAATCTACCTTTAACAATTTGTCAAGTGTTACTGCACCGCTTCCGTTGAGAACCGGTTTCTCATCCACGAAATATGTAAGCCATTTCAGCATGCACGCAGTGCAGGTATCTAACCATTATTCCTTCAGTCTATAATAAAATACTGAGAATTGCTAATTTACACATTCTTTGAACATGGCTATTCCATTTTAATTAATAATATTTAATATCTTCCTATTATTACTTCTTACCTTTACCAGCCTGCTATGGCGCATCTCGGACAGCAACTCTGTTGGTAAATTGATCTACACATCTGCGTTCATGTGAGTGAAGTCGAGTACTCACTATTAGCTAAAAAAATACTTTTGTTATAGCCTATAGTCATTTCTCAAAACTGTAATAAGAAGGACAATACACTACTGATAAAGACAAATTATGTTTTCTGTTATGGATATACAAGAAATAAAAGATGGAGAATCGAAATGTTGTTTTTATATGAAGTCAATATGCGGTAAGAATTGAGTAAGCAGAGGTGACAGTACACGGTTAACAAAATCCCGTGACCTCAACTCCATCCACGTTGGATGTGCCGTCATCTCCTTGACGACGCCTCTTTCTTAATAACCACCGAAGCTTATATCTCAGATTTATCACTCAGACCAGCGCGAGAAGACAAGAGGATCTGGACATCACGGCGTTATTATTTGGAGTGTGTGTGACGTGGGCATTATTCGAGCCCAGGCTTTGATATATAAAGGAGGATTTACCTCAAAATCATAAACCTTGTTTTACTTTCTCATATACTAGAAATATAAGGTGACTTTCTTCCTACACTTCTAGTACCAAGTCAGTCGCGGTTTTATTTTAAGCTCGCCTGTATTAATAATGATGATGATGATGTTGACGATGATGATTAAGAAGATGATGGTAATAATAATAATAATAATAATAATAATAATAATAATAATAATAATAATATAGTAGTAGTAGTAGTAATTAAAGAACACAATTTATTATCAATAAATATTATTCAAATATTAGAGTAACAAATTTTAGCAGTAGTAACTTTCGAGGAACATCACATCACTTTTTATTGACGTCTTACAAAATTCTGACCCAATATTCTTTTGAGAAGATTAATTCCATATGTAGACGAAATTATTGGGAATCACCAATGTGTTTTTGCTGACGAAAAAAGACCCTTGGGGGGCCAGTCGTAGATGGGAGGATAATATTAAAATGGATTTGAGGAAGTTGGAATATGGTGGTGGGAACTGGAATAATCTTGCTCAGGATAGGGACCGATGGCGGGCTTATGTGAGAGCAGCAATGATATTTTTTGAACACACCTCGTACTCTTTATTTGTTCTGTGGCAAGAAATTTTTCATGTAAATTTAGCATATTGGAATGAATAAATATTGAAAGTAAATTTAAATTCATAAAAATAATTTGATCACAATGTAAATTTTAATCCTGGATAAAAAATTAAAAAAAAGATCAAAGTACTTAGCATTAAGGTATCAATGTCACTGGATATATTAATCAATTGGGAGATTTTCTCATTTTCTTGTATCAAAAACACATACATTTAATCATACTGAATAAATTTACTCTAATCTTCATCAAAGTAGTCCCTTGGTAAAGTAAACATTTCTCCCAGCGTTCCCACCATTGTTGGAAGCAATTTTGGAACAGTGTTCAGTTGTGTCGTCGTCTTCCTCATAATGTTTCTGTTGATTCAAGTCGGATTTATTTCAGTGGTATATTCAACTTAGGGAGTAACAAAAAATCACACAAAGCAATGTCGGGGGAGTAGGGGGCCTGACGAACCATGGGAATGCCATGTTTGGTCAAGGAAGTCTAAATCAAATGCGAAGAATGGGCGGATGTATTATCGTGATGGAGCTGCCAAGTTATCTCTGCTCATAGGTCCGGTCAAACTTGAATGCACCGATCCAATGCTTACTCCCATCTCGTTCGTAAGTTCTCGGACTGTGGTACGACGATTTTGCATGTCCAAAGTCAGCAGTTTATCAATGACATTGTCATTTCGGCTTGAGTGCCTACAGGAACGTGGTTCGCTTTCCACTGATGTGCGGCCTTCTTTGAAGCGGTTGTACCACTCCTTTATCTGTAAGATGCTCATGGCATCGTCCCCGAAAGCATGTTGGAATGGTTTTCACTTGGATATCGCCATGGGTTTGGCAAAATTTGACGCAATATCGCTGCTCAAGTCGTTTCGTCATTTGACAATCAATCGGGCGCTCACTACATTTCCACACTCATAGGCCGTCTGCCAGCGACTGACGCTTTCTGTGGGGGGGGGGAATTCACGCATGCGCAAGAATGACTCCTACCCATCTCCACCGAAGGACGCCTCTCATGCTTCATTTGTTTTCGCGGGAGAAATTAAGGTTCCATATTTATTTAACACGCCTCGTATACTGTGTTGAAAATGTAGAAATCTCACGTCTGGTTGACCTTAAAGAGGCATGCCATTTTCATTGCTGACATCGTTCTCCGGAAAACAATTTAATATTGAGGTGAACACTACAGGCCGGTATATATTATCAGCAGCTTTTTCAGTCAGACACAACCGTAAGATGAATTTCATGTAATCTATGGCGAACTCTTGACCTTACATCGCCAAATACCCAACGATGTTCCTTTCTCCAATCCCATTAATAACATAGTAGTTGATACAGCGTCGTTAAAACTGAAAATTAACGATACGCCATTTCGCTCCAAACTAATGTAAGCTAAGAATTTCATAGCTATTTAAAATACATCTTTATCTACGCGACATGAACCCATAAACTTTGGGATCCAACAGCAAGCATGCTAATCTTCGTGCCACAGACGACTGAGAAAATGCAACTTGGTCTTGCCGGGATGTAAACTGGGCTCTTCATCGTATAAAGAGCTGGACACGAGCAAGTGGACATTCTAATACACGTCAACCATATGTGCGATATTTTATTTACAAGATACATGCGCGTGCTCAGGAATGTATGCACATGTCTGACTGCTTATATACTTAGGGTATTGGACGTAACCGTCATTCTATTATTTATGATTGTAGCCCTAGAAATATACTCACGTAAATGTACGATAAATTCCCAATTTCTGAGGGAAGGTTCGAGAGAAGCGTACAATTGTCCCCTTCTCAGACCTTATCGATTGGACCCTTCGGAGGGAAGGAAAATTCTTTTATAAAGTGGCCTTGAAAGCTTGCAGAGTTAGAGAGAGACCTGCAAGACGAAGAATAGCTTAGAACTTTGTATAACATAAATAGTTCATGGGTAGGCCTATGGAGAAATTATAGATACATGCAAATTACTGCACTCGTCATATTAACAATCATTTTTTTAAATTTTCCTAGTCATTTTGCTTCCATTTCGAAGTTCATAATTGTTTAATTTTAACTACAACCATCGTATGTTTATCGTAATTGCCACTATCTATTCTTTCAAATCATTTCATCAAATTATCATCACTATCATGTCATCATACCATCGAATGCCTGCCGGTTTGATTGTCTACCGTCTGTGCATTGGTCTATTTCTCAGTGTATGGTTTGCTTTCGTCAATTTATCTATCTGTTTTGCTCAGTGAAAAAAAAAAAATAAATAAATAAATAATAATAATAATAATAATAATAATAATAATAATAATAATAATACTTACTGGCTTTTAAAGAACCCGGAGGTTCATTGCCGCCCCCACATATGCCCGCCTTTGGTCCTTATTCTGAGCAAGATTAATCCAGTCTCTAACATCATATCCCACCTCTCTCAAATACATTTTAATATTATCTTCCCATCTACGTCTCCGCCTCCCCAAAGGTCTTTTTCCCTCCGGCATCAAACTAACACTCTATATGCATTTCTGAATTCGCCCATACGTGCTACATGCCCTGCCCATCTCAAACTTCTGGATTTAATGTTCCTAATTTCTCCATTCTCCTGTAACTTAATCCCTCTTAGCCCCAAATATTTTCCTAAGTACCTTATTCTCAAACACCCTTAACCTATGCAAATCAAGCTTTCAGGTATAACTCCCTGTAAAGTTTATTTGAATAATTTCGAGGGAAAAATTGTTCCGGGGCCGGGCATCGAACCCGGGATCTTTAGTTAAACGTACCAACGTGTTAACCTATATTCCTCTCTCAAAGTGAGAGTCCAAGTTTCACAACCATAAAGAATTGGTACTGGTAATGTAACTGTTTTATAAATTCTAACTTTCAGATTTTTTTGACAGCAGACTGGATGATAAAAACTTCTCAACGGAATAATAAAGGCATTTCCCATACTTAATCTGTTTTTAATTTCCTCCCGAGTATCATTTTTATTTGATACTGTTGCTTCCAGGTATTTGAATTTTTCCACCTCTTCAAAAGATAAATTTCCAATTTTTATATTTCCATTTCGTACAATATTCTCGTCACGAGACATAATCATACACTTTGTCTTTTCGGTATTTACTTCCAAACCTATCTCTTTATTTGCTTCAAGTAAAATTCCCGTTATTTTCCCTAATCGTTTGTGGATTTTCTCCTAACATATTCACGTCATCCGCATAGACAAGCAACTGATGTAACCAGTAATAATAATAATAATAATAATAATAATAATAATAATAATAATAATAATAATTATTATTATTATTATTATTATTATTATTATTATAAAAAATGTTATATATTTTTGGAAATTGAAATTTCATCGTACGGTAAAATCAATATAAAAATTACAGTGAATCTGTCAGATCTCTATTCAAGCTAACCCAGCTTCGTGATGAATACAGTTTGAAATCAAGACATAAATCTTGGGGAATCATCGTGCTGACCACACCTTGTTCCCATACTGGTTGGATGATCGTTATTATTGTTCACTTTTGCTGAGGCATGGGCATGTGAGGCCAACAGTGGGCTTGTCGACCTTGGCTCTTCATGGGCTCTCACTCCACGGATTACTATTAGAGCCTATTATTATATTGAAACCACAATTGCCTCTGTTGCGTAAATATTGTTTTCATATAGTCACAAGTATCAATACAATGGTTAATTAAGGAAATAAAGTTGCGTAATGTTTGACATTTCACCGTAATCGGAAATATAAAGAATATTCACAGAAGTACTGTATAGCTACGAGTACATGAACGGTAAATAGATCATAATCACCATCCGTTCTCATGTCCTCGATTATGGGATACGAGTGTGAGATACCAGCTTTCAGTTTTGTCTATCATTCCACATATTTTCATTCATTACTTCCAACCAACCTCTGATTGATGTTCTGGCTAAAATGTACATCCATTATAAGACAGTATATCTCACTTGATATGTGTCAGAGGAAAAACAATTGTTTGTATGCTTCTGAAGTCTGATTAGTGTAATATGTAGCTAATCGGCGATAAATGCAAAGGAACTGACGACCCTATCCTTTTATGTCCTGGCCTAGTTGCTTCATAAGTGGTGTCATTTTCTTATCACTTGTGAGGTTCAGATCTGACTTCGAACAGTTGACTAAACAACAACTTCCATCCATGACTTCCCTCTTCCTTTCACATCCTGTAACACCCGAGTTTTTCATCTTGTTCTAGCTCTTCTGAGAGGTCTCCGTTCACAAACTTGTAATGTCAAATTTATTGTTTCGTAATCTTTATTTATCCATTCTTATAACATGTCCAAACAACCTAATTCTGTTACCTTCAAGTTCATCTTGAAATTTTTCAATTCCCGTCATATTCCTTTTGATTTTTGATTTTATAACTTATTGTTTTCTTTACTCTGATGGGAAGAAGTTTCATTTCACTTCTCTGAATTCTGCTTTGATCTTTCTGTGTCATTAAACATATTTCCGATTCATATAAGATGAAAAGTGTCCAATGAAAACAATTTCACAATGTAAATCCTCAGGAAACGGAAATTTTCTTTACAATTTTGCGTTATTTATTTTATTTAGCAGGAAATCGGCGTTGTTTTTAGAAATAATTAAAACGATGTAGTAAATTCAGTAGCACTTCCCAACGCACGGAAAAAGCTTTTCTCCTAAGCAGTCTTGGAAACATTTTTAACAACTGACTACTTTCACGAAGTGATTGTCCTTGGTGAGTAACCATTACAACTCACGAAACATATTTTATTTTTAGTAAGTTATTTTACATTTGCGCATTAAATGATTTGTGAACTTTATTGTGAACCATTGAAGTATTGGCGGTTATTATCAATGGTGTTAAAATCATAATATCATGATTGGAGTGCAATGAAAGGACGTGATTGTGTAGGCAGATCAAAAGTAAGTTTGAAATAAAAAATCTAAGTTAAATTCAAAATTCGTTTAAAGTCAACTTCATGGTTAATTGAATTCAAGTAACGAAAACAGTTAACTTTTTTCTCATTGTAATAGGAGTAACATTTAGGTCAACTATGGAGATAAAATTAGATTTATGAAAAATTAAAATTCACTGTTAATGTAAAAACACAATACAAATCTTAAGATTCTTTCAGTCTATTGATATGGTGCAAATATATTAGAAGCATTTGAAAACATTTGCAAGTCACTCAGTATCTGTCTGGCGATCATAATGTTGTTTAGTCAGCTGTCCGAAGGCAGGTTTGAACCTCACAAATGGCTCCAATAAGACATAGCTGGAATCTAAGTCAGGAAATAATGGAGTAGGGTGGCCAGTTCCTTCATTGTATACGTCGCTAAGTAGTAAGATATAACACTAATCAGACTTCAGATGAACATAAAAAATTGTTCTTTCTGTGACACATATCGCCAAGTGAGATGTACTGCTTGATAATAGATGTACAGTTGTCAAAAAAAAAAAAGTGGCCGCACTCGTGAACAGCGAATATTTTCAAAGTCCACTTCGGGTCGCGGCGATATTACACGATGCATGTGCTTGTACAAGCAGTTCCGGAATTATGAAAGTGTTCTATATCTGCGCCTCGTATACCAGCGGTAGAGTGCTTGTTCAATGATTCAAAGGTTGTGGATTCGGGCCTTCTACAAGTTTCCATTTTATTTTTTAATCGTTCTTTAGCGATGTAAATGATATTCAAATTATCATTTATATCCAGTTATCGTTCTTTATGGATATCACGTTATTTATATTTTGTTATCGTTCTTTAGAGATATGAATAAAATTCAAGTCATCATTTGTATTCTGTTATCGTTTTATAACAATATTAATAGTATAATTATTATTGTATCTCCAATGGTGGTTAGCCCTATTTTACATATGTATGTTAGGGCTATAGTTTTATACACAAAAAACATAAGCATAAAGAGAATTGGAAACGAAAATTAAATTAGCTTACGCGATGTAAACAAAACATAAACAATCCGTAAATTAGGCATTGCGATTGCAAAACAAATATCAGTTATCAATTTGAAACATGCAAAAACATTAACAACACACATACGTAACACTTCTATCACACAAATATGCAGCTTTCCGTACCATACATCATAAATTAATACACAATAGTCACACAAACACAATCAAACTATAATTACGACATTGCGACGACATCAAGCATCCCATAACTGATTCACGTACATAACAAATCAAGCATCCGTTACAACACATACACTTCAACATAGTAACCACACTTTTAAAAGTTACAAATTTGGCTCCAAGAAGAATAAATAGGACACTGTTACTAATTACTATTCTTCTACAATTTCTTAAATACATCTGTAATAAATCTGTGAAATTCCGATATGAATAATATTCACGTTTTTTATATTGTTATCGTTCTTCAGCGATATAAATAATATTCAAGTTATCATTTATATTCTGTTTTCCTTCATTAGCATTATAAAATAATATTCAAGTGATTTATATTGTTATTGTTCTTTCGCAATATAAATAATCTGTATTTTATGTAAGTAATTATTATAACACAAATAACCATCTTTCTTTGTAAAATAGGTTATTTTATTTAAATAATTAAATACGTATTATATAATATCTTATATTAATTAAACAAACCGATATTTATCATTTATATTGTGTTATCGTTCTTTAGTGATACTGTATAAATAATATTCAAGTTATTTATATTGTAATCGTTCTTTAGCGATATAAATAACATAAATTTAATATTAGGTTTGGAAAAATCCAGTTGCATAATACTGGTTTAGTTTTTCTTTTTGTATTATTACGTCATACTATCTTGAACCACAATAAAATGAAAAGGAGTAACGAGGAATTGAACCTGAGACATTGACATCTAAATTCCGACGTTCGTCCGCTGATCTACGAGGGCAAAAGTGTGGAAACATTTTCGGAAAAATTGGCCCAATCACACTCTAAGATTTTCTGATGATTCGTAGAAGCTAGTCCAGGATACGGGGGACAAAGCCTAATTGAGATTTCCCGGTCTCTGATCGGGTCAAACATCCTGATAGAATTAATATTTAACCCTTGCCGTGACTTTCGGTGAAGTCCGGAGGGCCCAAATAGTCAAATCCACTCTCCTCATCTCTACGCTTTGGCCCCCTGGAATTTAATAAGATGCGAAAAGATAGTGATGTGCATAAAGCAACGGGATGTTACCGCATTTAGGCCTATCCTTCCCAAGAAAAACTCCAAACATGAACAAAGGAAGCTTTTAATAGAAGAAGAAGAAGAAGAAGAAGAAGAAGAAGAAGAAAAAGAAGAAGAAGAATCTTCTGCTGACCTCTGGAAAAAGAACTAAGAAGAGACTAGTGAAGTGCTTTGTGTGGAGTGTGGCATTGTATGTGGAAAGAACATGGACATTACGACGAAATGAAGAGAAACGAATTGAAGCATTTGAAATGTGGATGTGGAGAAGAACGGTGCGTGAAATGGACAGACAGAATAAGAAATAAAATTGTGGTTGAAAAAGTGAGTGAAGAAAGAATGATGCTGAAACTGATTAGAAAGAGAAAAAGGAATTGTTTGGGTCTCTGGTTGAAAAAAAATAATAGACGATATTAGAATATGTGGATCATATGCTGAGACTAAGAGGAAGGCAGAAAATAGGAATGATTGGAGATTGCTGGGCTTGCAATGAAATACCTGCCCATGGACAGAACACTTATGTATGTATGTTCAGAATGCCTGGAATATCGTGTCTAAGAACAGTAGCTATTTGCAGAGACTAGTCAATTCCATGCCAACTCGACTGCAAGATGATCGAGATAAGAGGAAGATAGACTAAATATTGAATTGTGGCTTTTTGTTTTGTTTTTTGAACGCTTAATTGTTTGAACGTTTTAAGGCCGACGCCAGTAAATTTGTTTTGTTTATGCCACGAAAGATATTTTATTGAGAATAAAATCTTTTTTCTTTCCATTTGCAGCCACAATATAATAATGATAAAGTCATGGGATAATATATTAATGAACCTGATGTTAATTACTAAAATAATCGTAAAAGAGAAAGGAGCCATTATGTATAGTTTGTCTTTCTCAAAAACAGAACAAAAAAGAATATAAAAAGCATGAGGTTGTAGTCGAAAGCAGGACCTCATGAATAAGAGGCCTGAACGCTACCATCACGCTATCGAATAATACACAGTATACTTCAATTATAACTGTAGATATCAGGCAACGTGGTCCAACAACATGTAACATCGCCTGTCTCCGAATTGTAGCGAAGATACCCGAAGGGAACTTTGTTTCAGGAGAGCGGCCACCTTTTCTTTTGACAGCTGTACATATCAGCCAGAACCTCAGTCAGAGGTATGTGACAGTAAAACGAACTTATATTTATAAAAGAAGTTGAAGCAAATTCCAACAAAACGAAAACTGTAATTCCAAGTGCTTTGCAGTAATGAAATAATAAAATATATCATAAATTATTAATAATCACAATATCTCAGATGCTGAGTTCATAGTTGAACAATAAAATACATTTACAGTAATTGTATGCAGTGAGTTTTTAATAAACATTCACCTCAGTGCAATCGAATGGAAACAGTGGACATCAAATGGGAGCAATTTCGAAGCGGGTGAAGGAACTTAGATCCAAATCGAGACTGAAGAGAAGTAGAGTAATGCAAGTAGGTGATAGTTCAGGGAGCAGTAATGAAGGAAATGAGGAAAACAATGTGAAAAAACAATATGACCTAAGGAAATGGTGTGCAGGGAAAATAAATCGTAAAAAAGAAAACTAAGACCTAAAATGAAGTGGCAATGTGGAAAAGTTAGCAGTGAAAAGTGAAAATAGTTAGGAATGTGAAGTGAGGAGAAATGTATCATACAGGAGGGGGGGTCAAGAATTAGAAGTAGGGTAAACATTGGTAATTTCGTGGCAGTGGTTATTTCGTGATACTTTTTCTTTGCTCTTTTGTGAACTAACCGATGGTGTTGCGAGATCCAAATTTCCGCCAAGGGATTGCATATGTTGTCCAGTTTCCAGAAACATACAGCTAAACTTTGTGTGACTATTGTAATTGCTTCAGTGAGCTTTTATGTTTGGAGAGAGCAAGTTTGCGTCGACTTCTCAGGCATACAAATTTTGTGGATGTTTGTAATTACATTACAGGCTTATTACTAAAGGTAAGCATATGATATTTGGTACAAAGATTTATTGTATCTTCATGAAATTTTAGGAAATGTTTTTGGAATTTTAGATACATCTGTAGTCGCCATATAGGCTTAGCTTTACTGATAGAAATCTTGGCTGTTTGAGGCGAAATTTTGTTGAGCATTAAGTGTTACAATTTTTAAAATAGTATAAAATGTATTACAATAGGAATTTTAGAAATCTGAAGACAAGATGTGATAACAAAAAAGAAAACGGAGAAGCAATGGGTTCAGTGTAGCTTCTGTTTGATTTGTTATCATGGTAAGTGTCAATGATAAGTGCTAGATGACTTGCAAGAATTGTGACAGAAGATGGAACATGGCTCCACCATTTTGGACCGGAGACAGAGGCAGACAATGGAGTGGCATCATGCAAATTCACCAGAGAAATAGAAATTCAAAAGTACACCTTCGGCAGGAAACGTTATGGCTACTGTGTTTTTTGATTCAGAAGGACTCTTTCTTGTGGACATCATGCCACACGGAACTACTATTAATTCTGACGGGTATGTTGAAACTCTTAAGAAACTTCAAGTTCGACTGAGTCGTGTTCGACGACATCGGGAGAAGTAGGATGTTCTGCTATTGCACGACAACGCACAGCCATATGTCAGTCACAAGACCACAGACCAGATCAGAAAATTCGGGTAGACAACACTGAAACACCCGCCTTACAGTCCTGAACTGGTACCGTGCGATTACCATCTCTTTTGTAAACTGAAGGATCCCTTCGCGGAACGAGGTTAGAAGATGACTCCCTTGTGCACGCTGCTAAAGAGTGGCTCAGACGTGTTGGTCCAGACTTTTACCGTGCTGGTCTACAGGCCCTCGTTCCTAGGTTATGTAAGGCAGTTGAAAGGGACAGGGATTATGTGGAAAAGCGGCAATTTGTTCCTTAAGGATGCGTCTACATTCTGTAAAAATAGCAAAGCTGTAGGATAAAAATATAATTTTTAAACAAACATTATGCATTACTTTTGGAGTTACACTAGTAATATAGACTATAGTAAAGCCCTTTCAGGGCAAAGAAGATCCCTTTTCAATTTCAATTTTTACTTTGATTTCATTCTCATTATGTGTGGAAATGTATTCCTATGTTTTCTTGCTCTGAATATTAGACGGAATTACTATGTTTGAAGTCTTGTAACAATAAATGAGAATTTTATTTGACTTTAATGCATTTTTCCACAATTCTTCTACCTCTCACGAAATTATCAATGCAATATCACGAAATTACCAAGGTTATGACGAAATAACCAACCTTTCAGCTTAAGTTGTAAAAGTGGTTTTTGGCACATATTCAAGAACGTATCCAATCTTTTATGTCTCCAGATTTGTACAGCAAGTTATCGTCTTTTAGAGGAAAAAATCGGAATAAGGATATATTTAAACATTTTCATTTTAAATTAGTTTTCATGAAATTATCACGAAATTACCAATGTTTACCCTATATTATTTTTTATAACAATGGGTAAGGACTAAAGTAGTGGAAGAACTGATGACGGAAAAGAAAAGACTAGTGGAAGAATTGCAATAATAAATTAATAAGTAATGACCTAAATGTCTTGTACGAGAGGAGTTGTAAAACCGTATTGTATTTTACTAATAATGTGAAGTGTCGCCTCACCAAAATGAATATTGCATGAAGACGAATTTCTTTCATTCATTCATTCATTCATTCATTCATTCATTCATTCATTCATTCATTCATTCATTCATTCATTCATTCATTATTCATTCGGCCTCGGTAGCGTAGTTAGTATAGCGTTGGCCTTCTATGCTCAAAGTTGTAGGTTCGATCCTGGCCCAGGTCAATGACATTTGTGTTTAAATGCGGCAGGCTCATGTCAGTAGATTTACTGGCATATAAAAGAGCTCCTGCGGGAAAAAATTCCGGCACACCAGCGACTCTGATATAAGCTCTGCAGGTGCGAGCGTCGTTAAATAAGCCATAATTTATTTATTTTTCATTCATTCATTCATTCATTCCTTCATTCATTCATTCATTCATTCATTCATTCATTCATTCATTCATTCATTCATTCATTCATTCATTCATTCATTCAAATTTTTGTTGCTTTATATTAATTGTAACACATTTGAATAAATTGAAAGAATCCTTGGTTGGCCCCAGCTCTTCTGTGTTCAGTTAAAGTTGTTCCTAGTTTATTCGAAATATTATCGTGTATTCAAACCTTATTTATACGTAAGTAGTTCTGAGTTGTACGTAATTTAAACCAGTCTCATTCAATTACGTGCAACCCAGGTCTTACTGTACGTTGATACTTCTTGAAACAGCCCCTATTAGAATACGATATTGATGACGATGATTTTGATTATGATTATGATGATTGTCGAAAGAATTTTAGTTATCTGGACCTTGAAGTTACATAAATAATAATTTTAAATACATTTTTTTCGCAGTTCAGGCGTAAATATTTACTCGGCAACAATGTACCGGTACGTACCACTAATTATATGAGATACATTTGCACAACTGTGCGTGCACATCATGGATATTAAATGTTGCCAAATCACACTCGTCCAGAACGAACGTTTCGTGGTGAACCCCCGTTCCCTAATTCATACTGCCGTATCCCATGTCCATTACCGTGCATTCGTAGAGAATTCATTGTGCATTTAATGTGTGTGTAGCGATACCCACTGCAATGTGTCCTGTGTGCTTTTTTAATCATGGACGGACGTTTTAAACATTGCAGCAATTCCCTGGGGAAAACGGACCATGGCGGAGTCCTAAAAATTCCCAACACTGACTCAGTCATTAGGTCACAATGTAACCCCGGTCTCGCCCAATGGACATGAAATGTGGAGTTCAAATACCTCGACAAATAAAATACTCTTTACAGTCTGGTTTTCTTAATTAGTGGCAACATGAAACGTTGGCAGATTGATATAGGCTTGCACTTTATATTAAAAAATATTTTTCCACAGCTGTCCTAACACAAAGTCTCATATTATGTATACTGTTATGCTTATCTTTTAAATTATTTTCCATGACCACAATTATCAACATCATCACACAATATGTCATCCTCACAAAAACCACCAGTGTTTTTTTATTTATTTGTTTTAAGTACTTTATTTTACGACGCTATATCAACGTCTTAGATTATTTAGCGTCTGAATGAGATGAAGGTAATAATGCCGGTGAAAAGAGTCCGGAGTCCAGCACCGAAAGTTACCCAGCATTTGCTCAAATTGGGTTGAGGGAAAATCCCGAAAAACTCAACCAGGTAACTTGCCCCGACAGGGATTCGAACCCGGGCCACCTGGGCGCTAACCGTTACTCCAAAGGTGTGGATTCAATCAGAGTTACCGTAAAGTTCATTATGATCATTACCAATATTTTCTTTTATTTTCTTTTCTCCTGAAACGTGTATTACTGTATAGATTTGAGGGGCTTGGGCATAAAACATGGTAACTGACATTTTGGTCAAAATGGGATATGTATCATATAATATGGTATCTTACAGTCTGCGTCTAATGCAGTAGTTAGTTTTCCAACATCTCTATAGATGGCAGAAGTATACAGATTTTGCTTTCCTGGTAATTACACAAACTGTTGCATGCATAAATGTTTACCTACCTAATAACTTCAAAACACTAAAACGTCACTTCCCATGTTATACTCCCGAACCCCCCATTTTATTGGTTACACACTTATTCGAGAGAGGTCTTCAATTACTACCTCCACTGTTATGAATATCAATACCAACCTCAGCCATCATTAAGGTAAGATGGTTGAGTGAAAAATTATTAAAATTGACCAGAAAGATTTACTGGCATGTAAGAGAACTCCTGCGGGACAAAATTTCGGCACATCCGGCGACGCTGATATAACCTCTGCAGTTGCGAGCGTCGTTAAATAAAACATAACATTTTTGACCAGAAATCAGATAGATTCGGTCCTAATAATCATAGCGTTTTCGAAAGTTTTGTGCTAAATGAGGACATTTTGTCTATTGAAATAACCTTGAATAGTTTTTGTATATTGCACTGTAAGCTAGAAATTTATCTTTAAATTTTAAAGGTATTTCCTTTTTATTTAAGTTCCCTTGATACACCATTTCAGAAAGTATTTAGCTTAGGCTTATGAAATTTTCAGTGTCTGTTAATACATATTTATTATGATATTCTTAACGGTGCAGCCATTTAACATATCTTAAAAATACAGAGTAAACAGCAAGAAATGTCGCTAATATCAGGGTGTTATTTTTCGAAATATTTCATATAAAAAGTTTAATACAATTTTGCTTTTTTTGCTTCCTTCCCGAGATAAAAGTTGTTTCATATGAAACATTTCACAGCGTGTTTTGGGAAAGCCATTGATTGAATTCCTAATACCGGTATGCTCAGTTAGTTTAAGAGAGCAGTGTATTATGATAAAAAATGATTGAAAGAATTTTAGTTCTGTCCTTTAAATGTGCAGAAATTTGATCCGAACAAATGTAACATTGTAAAATTCCTTTCCAGAACAAAATGTTCATTTATTCTTCCATAGTGTTCTGCCCAAGGTTAGGTCCTTCACTGCAAACCTAGCATTCTCCAGCCGTTTCTATTTTCTACCTTCCTCTATGTCTCCGCATATGATCCATATATCTTAATGTCGTCTACCATTTCATATCTTCTTCTGCCACGAAGTCTTCTCTCGTTCACCACTTCTTCCCGTGCATCCATCAGTGAGCAGTTTCTTCTCAATTCCTTTTCCACTTTCTGATCAGTTTCAGCATCATTCTTTCTTCATCCACTCTTTCCAACACAGCTTCTTTTCTTACTTCGTCTGTCCATTTTACATGCTCCATCCTTCTCCATATCCACATTTCAGATGCTTCTATTCGCTTCTCTTCATTTCGTCGTAATGTCCATATTTCTGCCCCATATAATGCTACACTCCACACAAAGCACTTCACTAGTCTCTTCCTTAGTTCTTTGTCTAGAGATCCGCAGAAGATGAACAACAAGTTATGCATTCCGATTAACCGAATGAATGTACTGTTTCGAAAATTATATTACAAATTGAATCAGTATTTAAATAATTCAAACTTATTAAGTACGTACTTGCAACATGAAAATTTATAGGTGCATTGTTTATATAGAACTGAGTATGAACGGTGCGAGAAATGAAACAAGGAGAATACAAGTAGAAAAAAGAGAATAAAAGGATAATCTGAAAACAAGAAGAACAATGGTAAGAAAAGGAGAGCAAAGAGAAGACAAGAAGAACAAGGGGAAGACAAGAAGAATAAGAGAAGACAATGAAATCAAGCCGAAGAAAAAGAGGAGAAGGCGAATACAAAGAGAAAAAAGGGAAATAGAAGATGTAGTACAGGAACAGGTGAATATAAGGAGAACAAGGGGAACACAAGAAGAACAAAGCAACACTCAGAGAACAAGGCGAATACCAGGAGAATAATGGGAATGAAACAAGAACAATTAGGATACAAGGATAATAAGAGTAATATAAGGAAACAAGGAAAATATAAGGAGAATATTGGAAGAGGTTGCATTTTTTTTTGTTACGGTTAGTTTTGAAGATACCCCCACCTTACCTTGTGATGATAAAGAGGTAATTTTATGTCAAAGAGTATAGTATTAAATGTTCTGTATGATTTTGTTGCAAGGACTTTATACGCTGCCATGTTTTTATTCCATACTGTACTTCCTGAATGCATTCGCTCATAAATGTTGAGTAAGCCACAGATATGGGCTACGTAGAGACATATTGGAAAGAGTGTGCGAGAACAGTCAAGATCGTTACATCCGTTATTGAACTATTACCCCGTTCCCTTCTTTACCTCTCAATCCTACTGTCTCAATAGAGTTAACCAAGTGCCTGATTGTAACTTCGTTTTAATCACTTGGTTTCGTAAATTCAACACCAAAAGCAGATCTCTAGCTAATATTTTACATTCATTTATTATAATTTTTCGGTTACATTGCATGTAATATACTATCCATAAGACTAATACCGAAACATATCCGCGGCAGGAACAGCCCATGAAGAGCCAAGATCGAGAAGCCGCTATTGGCCTCACATCCACATGCCCAAGCAGACGTGAACGATCATCCAATCAGTACGGTGGTAACATGTAGTGAACACGATGATCCGTCCAGCCATTATGCTGGTTTCTGTACCGAATTTCAAATTCACCTCAAATTGAAGGGTTCAGAACCATAGTGGGCCAAACGCCATTTACTAAAACCGTAGAAAACAAGGGTTAAAGTGAAGTTATTACCATTATTCAATGGAAACATATAGCAAGTAACATAAGGTATACACATTCAAACTAAATGATATATCAATCTTCATTAAACCACAATCTAGTATATACAGTCGCGAAGCTCAATACGTAGTAAATATGCAAACATTAGGTAGTTTCTCACCACTAGGATCGCTAATATCGCCTCATTACAGGCAATGCAAAATAGTACCGTCACAGTCTATTGTTTCTAGCACCCTCAAAACTCAAGCTTAGTGACTGTATATAGTAGACTGTGATTAAACTATGGCATTCACTAAACTATAACCCTTGCTTTCTCAGTTTTCAATAAATGGTCCTTGGCCCACTATGGCTCTGAACCCTTCAATTCATCATTATTCTTGGTGGACATAGTATTAGTATTAATATTTATTTATTTAACCTGGTAGAGATAAGGCCGTCAGGCCTTCTCAGCCCTCTACCAGGAGATTCCAACTATAATATGAAGAATAAAATTACAATTAGTATTAAATTTACAAGTACATACATACATACATACACATACATACATACATATATACACGCACGCACACACACACATACATACATACATGCATACATACATGCATACATACATACATGCATACATACATGCATGCATACATACATACATACATACATACATACATACATACATACATACATACATACATACATACATACATACATACATACATACATACATACATACATACATACATACATACATACATACATACATACATACATACATCGGTACCATACACTGGTAGGAATTTCAAGAGAAAATTTCTTTCCCATGAAGACTACATTCCGCAACGTGAGTCCTAGGGATGATGCTTTACACCAAGAGTAAAAACGTGTATCAATATTGTATAGGCTAAATGTTCTTTCAGTGCACTCTATTCATATGATTCAAACTCTGAATGACTTTCTTTCTTAATGTCAGTAGTCCATGGTCACGTCGAAAAGTGAAGCTTATTTTTTTTTTTGGATAGTGATAGGGATTTTGAATTAAAAGATACTATGTACAAGCGGAATTTTTACTTTCACATTATTCAAAATATAAAAAGATTACATTATGAGCCTGAAATTGATATGTTTACAGATTTCGCAAAAATAAGATCATCACATCCCAGGCAACGAAGAAGAGTTTATCCTCTCGGGATATTGTATACGCTACGTATCTATGTAGAGCGAATTCTCTTGAACTGTTGTATATTCTTCATATTCAGTAAATTTATCAGAAAGGTGATGTCAATGAAATAATAATTACAATGTAATGCTAACAAGTGTCCGCCTGGAAACTGTTTTGCTTAGTACGGCGCGTTTTGAAAAGTGTTATGAACACATAACGATAATCCAACGCATAAACCTTCGTAATTAAATCTCGCAACTTTAATGTTACGGTATATTACTATTGTAAATTATTAGCTTATTTAATAATAAATACAGGATATGACGACTGCTGAAAAAATGACACTACACTTGTTGTACGATTTGTTAGAAATATTCATATAGATGAAGATTCTCTGTTTTAATGTGTACTATATTGCTACTATCTAACTGAATGGAAGTAATCTCTATTAATGTTCTAAACTTGGCGTCCCTTTAGCCTGTTTTTCTGTCCATACTATCCGTCTTTCATGAGAAAATTTCTTCCCTCATGAATACTCGAAACATCGCGCCTTCCGCAACACGAGTTCTCGGCAGGGTGCCTTAAAACACGACGATATGGTGTTGTACTCTGTCCATACTAAGCAATACAACATACGCTCGATTCAGGGGAAATGTACTTCAACGAAACCAGATTTCCGGTGAATTTAGGGAAAAAATCTACAGATAGTGCTCAAAATATCAATTAAGTATATTAATACAAGCTTTTAAGCCCCACGCCAAGGACTGTCTTACTCTCCCACATTCCAGCTCTGTGTTTTATTTGCTGCCATACTTCAACACACTGGAAAAACATGTCAATATCCTCAATAGCTCTTGAATGTATAATTGCGTTTAAATGCCCCTATAAACAAAAATCAATGTAGTAGGGTCAAGAAAATGAACAGACTAGGAGGTTGGTCCCCCACAATCTATCAGTTTATTAGGGAATCGCTGACTTATAATCATTCTTGCAACATGAGAAAAATGAGGCGGTGCCACGTCATGCACGAACCACATAAACCTCGAAGATTCCACTACCCTTTGTTTTTAATTTCCAGATGACAATAATGAGTAGATTATTTTTTTCTTTTTACAAAGCCTACTAATTTAAACGTGGACCACTAATATAAGAAATAAAATCACATGAAATAAAAGGTACATGCCATTGAAACAAATTGGAATTTTGTAAATATTTAGATGAAAATTTTTCTTCAGTTTAGGCCCTCTATTTATTCTCCACATTAGTTAACATCCTGTGTGTAAATTTAAGAACATTATTACATTTTTGTACAAAGTTGGCTAGACTGACAGAAAATATATAACCTCTTAGTTGTGAATTCGAAATGTTTTAATGAAATTCATATAGAATACTATACTCCATACATGCATTTAGTTTCAAATTTGCTACTAGGTGGAACCATTATCGATTACTTCTTTTCTGTACTTCCCAAGCTCCTGACATCTCTTGGGACTTACAGGAAGCACAAAAATATCAATCCAATCATTGCAATGCGTGTTTAAACTATTTGTAAATGAAAATGGCGACCAGCAACTCAACGTCAAGGCACCGTAGGACATGCTTTGGAAGTAAGTACGCAGTAAATGGTATATTTTAAGGGTAAAAGAATTATGATATAAGATGTATTGTATGTGCAGAGACCCGAAGAATAATATAATATACCTGCATTTGTGCCCTAACTGTAACTTGCAGAATTTTTTCATAATTTTTCCTCATTTCAGTGACTTTTTTGAAGTGTAGAATTATACTGAACTTTAAAAACAAAACAAAAAATGTCTCAAGACTCAGGAGGATAAGATGTAATATTTCGAAAGGAAAATAACTCATTTAAAGTTTCGTTAAACCTGTATTTTGAAGCTTCGTGTTTCCGTGAAAAATCCAAGGATCATTGAAAGTACTCCAAATTGTGTTAATGATGTTTTACATATACGCTATTACTTTCAAATTATAGTGTGTTAACTGGATTTTTCACAGCAACATGGAGCTTTAAAGTGCAGTTTCCTCAAAACTAAATTTTGAGCTATTTCGCTTTTGAACTGGCCCATCGACTTGTGAAATATAAAGACCATGCCATTGGTGTGACATCGTTACTCTATGACAGCTCCTCTTTTTTTAGACTCAATGAATCAATATTTCCAGCCCTTATTATTTTTAATCCTACCAACTGCTTAGGGCCTATATCCAATAATAATAATATATAAGTTACCTGTAACATTTGTTCTTGCTTTAAAGTTGTACACGAAAAAGCCTCGTGTGTTGCATATATGGTGTATTATGGCGTGGTGCAGTAATACATCGCTCTTGTAACTTGTGTTTAGGACACATTTTTTATTTTACAATGTATTTGCCACTTTAGCGCCTGATTAACTGTATGTAACCAACAGCATTGTTCTCTCAACTATCCCTACCGGCATGTTTTACTACTAAAGGGACATAAATCTCATGCAGTCTCAATTTTCAGAATTATTGGTCACAGAAGAAGATTTTAAATTCTGGTTGGCACATAATAATTTTAAAATATTCACTTTTGTGCAGCTTTCACAAGCTTACCATTTGATATATGAAAAATATCCATTCTGCTATCGATTTCGGTCCATTTTCGTCAATATTATATCTTTGTAATTGCAGTTATGACATCGTCATTCTATTAAGCAAGTTTTGGATATCGCTAAAGGATCTTCTGTAAATCGGGCATTAAAGATATATGAAGCCCCAAAGGAAGAAGTCTAAGTGAGTAAAATCTGGTGACGTTGGCGGTCATATGAATTAACCGTTCCTGCTTATCCATCGTCCAGGAAAATTGTTATCAAACAGCTGTCTAATGATAAGAGCACAATGTGGGGGCGCCTCAAGTTATTGAAAGGTGACGAGTCATGTTCCTAAAGCTGAGATAGAACGAATTGTTCTAACATATTATAAATGTTACATAGTACTCAAGGTCACTGAACTTTCTTCGAAATGCAATAATGCGCTCATACCTGAGGCCTCACAATGCAATCTTCTTACATAATGTGACTGAAGAATTTCACATCAGGAAGTTATGACAAATAACATGCTCAGATAATGAACGGTTACTTGATCTGAAAACACGACCCTCTACATAATCTTTCATATTAGTGCAATCTACCTAACAGAATCAAAAGAAAATCTCTTCACCTGAGTTCGTTAGTCTTCATACGTATTATTTTCGTTTCTAGTTTTCGACCTGCACTTATAAGTCTCCTTTGAATTCAGGTAGATAAAATACACATGTACCATGAAATGTAGGTCTATGGTTAATACTAAATGTGGCTTGCTTTTACCAGGACTGAGCTCAGGACGGTTCACTATACTTAGGCACATGTTGGCCCATTATGCACTGAGAGGTGGACTATCCTGCCTCAGCCCTGTTAGAGGAAGGTTCAATTTCCTGGACGAGTAGCCTAATAACTACCAGGAACTCGGGACCCAAAGCCCATCTTGATCAACAGATAGCGCATCCTGCCTCAGCCCATGGTACAGCCTGATTCAATTTCGCAGACGAGTAGCCTGATAAGTTCCAGGAGTTTTGGAGTTCCAAGTACTTCCTTTCATCATCGGCGCTGACAGGTGGGCCATCTTACCTAAGCCCTTGATAGAGTCAGACCTCATAAGCATACGAGTAGCTTCATAAACCCCAGGGGTCAAGAGTTACAAGTTCTTCCTATATGAGGAGCAAATTTGGACACTTACGTCCATTTCCAGAAAATACACTCAAAAGTCAAAAATTTAGTAGATCTCTGCAATGAAGAAACTATTTTCTGTTGTGAAATATTAAAGCTAATTGTTTGCTATAGATTCTTACCAAATTTCACCATACAAAAACATTCGTATGTTACAGAGACACATATTTGTAGCATTTTCTGAAAAGTGATATGACATGTTTTGAAAGATTGCTTCTCATATGAGCATTGGAAACTAGTAATACACAAATCACTGAATACTGGCGATGGAATGTACAATGTAGCAAGTTCGAATTTAAAAGCTTACAAAACCTGAAATTGAAACGGTGTGAGAGATATCTGTTTTCATCCTTAAATAATATAATTTGTCTACCAATACACTTGTTAATATGACCTATTTTGGTTAAAAATGCTGGGACAACAGTGGCAAAATGAATTTGCGACATAGCACACTTCTTACCTCTCCGCTCCCCATGTCCATATGAATGTATAAGCTTAACGAGTTTATTATGTGAGGTTGTTATAACATACATTTAACTTTAATGACTTTAGATGTTCTAGCAGAGGCATGCACCGTCGGACGAGTGATGAGTCCTCTTGAAAACGACTCGTTAGGTAAATCCGAGGCGGATGAATTTAAAACCTGATGGCGAATTCCAGGACTGAGTCTCAAGCCCTCATTACGTCTAAATTTTAACTAGTGTTTACATATTCCCATAAACACACATTGAAGTGCCTTCGCGAAATGCCAGTGGAAGTATATGAGCACATAAAATCATAGTTCAAATTTATTTAAAGCGGAATACTTGAAGGTACATAATGGGTGCCTGCGACCTGAAAGGCCACGTATTCGAATCTCAAATAAGTAAGTTTTATTTCCACAACAAACTTCTTATTGCACATAGTTTTCCTAATAACTAAAGTGTAAGAAATGAGATTTAAGGAATTCACGTCGGTGAAAATATGATAAGATTGCTTGCATTTGCACTGTACTCATATTATAAAGAAACTGTATAAAGAATATGAAAAATTGTAGCCGAATGTAAAGAATGCAGAGAAGACAAAATATCTGTGTTATTGTCATGAAGAAAATAGATAAGGGAAGGTAAAATGTGAAGATAGAGCGTTGATAGAGCGATGAAGAGTGGACTTACATGACAACGAAAATTAGTCAAACTGGAACCAAAACAAATAAATTAGAGAATAACGCAGAGAAGGAAATCAATAACATCTCTTAATTCACTTGGTGGAGTCGCGATGGAAATTCTAGGCTTTTCAGTACATGGCGGGAAAAGAAGTTGGAGTTTTATTTAAATTCAGAGAAGATCATATACATCTACAAGGGATAATCAATAAGTTTACGGACTGCCCTGAATGTGGGCAACACACAGGAAATAGGAAACTGAGAAGTTATCTAAAGAACACCTGGAATCTATATTAAATGCATCACTTGAAAGCCAGGAACGAAGACTAGGCATGAGACGTATAAGGAGAGATTCGAGGAAAAATCACGATAGGTCGTAGACATTTTTGCACAAAATCACGTGTAGGAACTCAGTTCTTAAAGACAATCTGACGCTGCTTGACAGACTGAGTCAACAGGCATAGAAGAAAGGATCTTCAGTGACACCCGTATGTATGTTTAACGGTACAATAAATACAAGTGCAGTTCGGAAATAAATTGATTGAACCTTGAAGTCCATGAAATGACGAAAAGATGTTAAAGTGAGTGAACTATCTGTGTATATACATACGTATACTTATTAATAAAAGCAGGACTCTAAATGTAAAAAAGGCGCACCATTAGCCTAACTGCTAGAGCATGGGTGTCCTCCAAACGCCTATAGACCCAGGAGATATTGCACGTCAAGCATGCTCTGCTAAGGTCAATAACTTTCCATGTAAAATAGGAAAAACGACCTTTAAAGGATATGCGCTGCGGGTTGCTTACGCCAGTGGTTACCTCGTACGAGTTACTATTGGACATCTAGGGTGCTATTCATAGACATTTCGCTAGTCCGCGCTACGAGCGTGCTAAACTAACCCCTGCTATCGACTGGTTATTTGTACAGGATTCATGTCATATCACGTCGCTAACAATGGTTTATGAATACGAAAAACGTTAGTTCGCTGATCATCCACCGAAAGCCCGCGCTAAGAATGTCTATGAATACGGCCCCTATAGTCTAGAGCGCTGGTTTTGTACGCTAGTAATCCGAGTTCGAATATCTTTGATTCTAAGTGGTAACTTTGATGAACAAAAACGGTTCATGCTGGTTTTTGCGGAATATTCCCGTCTGCCCTACCGGAATTCTATGAATGCTCCATTCATCATCGCCATCATCCTATGCTGCGCGCATCGTCTATCATGGTTCACCAAAGGCAAAGTTACATTGACAATAGCTATAGCTATTGCGCTTCACTTGTAGAAGTGGATGTTTAGGTGAATGACGAGCAGTAGAGTATCAGGAATTGAAAAAGAAAACATAATTTAGGTCTATACGAGGTGCAACAGAAACAATGACACATTTTAAACCTTAGGCAATTATTGTTCACTGTGTCTTAGAACGCTAATGTTTGGCCCATTGCAAGACATTCATTACTTAAAGTGGTTTATTAATATAATTAGGGTATTAAAATACATTTATATCGTAAATGTGACAGAAATATTCTGAAAAATACTTGTTAAAATTGAGAACTATCAATATGAAGCTGTTTGTAAGATATGTTTTTACAAATGAAGGGTTCAGAGCCATAGTGGGCCAAGCGCCATTTATTAAAAACGGAGAAAACAAGAGTTAAAATTAAGTGATTACCATAATTTAACGAAACATATAGCAAGTGAGATAAAGTATGCACATTAAAATTAAATGACATGTCAATCTTCATTAAATTATGGTATTAACTTAACTTTAACCCTTGCTTTCTCCGTGTTTAATAATTGACGCTTGGCCCGCTATGGCTCTGAACCCTTTAAATTTATTTAAAAGATAATAGTATTAAAAATTATCATGTAAATAATTATCACTGAAAAATGTAAGCGCAAAAGGACAAAATGATAAGGACTATGCTACTATTTCGATTTAAGAACCAACGTAGCCAATAATGATGTTTCTTTTTTTCTTAGGCTTTAGAGTTTCATGCTTTTCCAAATAGAAGAACACTTCTGAGGTTTCAGAGGAAAATACTGTCTCTGTCTGCTAAAGGAAAGAAAATAACACTTGTTTCTCGCAAACGTACTGAGGGGCATATCAATTTCGTAGAATTCCATTATTTACCTCACCTTTTCCAGAGAGAAAGCGTTTTAGAATGCAAAAATACCCTATTTTAAATCATTTCATGGCTTATGATTTCTTACAAATCCTGGGGAATTTTTCTTAAAGAAAAATGAATTATTTGTGCAACTAATTATTTTCCTACGTGTATTTCTGTTCAAAATCATTAACGTAACAAAATAAAAATAAGAGTCTCATATTGTGGATGCTATAAATCTTATGCAAGATGTCTCCGGACAGACTTTACTGCCTTTTCTCTTCAAGTGTCAAAATTCAAAAGAAATACTTGTTGCCGTCCTTCGTATTGGAATTAATGTTTATTCTCTACCGTATTGTTACGCCAATTAGAAAATCTGTCCCTAAAAAGAGGGTATCACACAAAATTTACTGACCGTTTCCGTTAACTTGTTGTAGATTCCTAGTGAATTTTTTAACAATATTAAATTGTTACCATTGTTTAATATCAGACCAAAATATAACAGAGATATAGTATTACAGATAGTAAAATTTATAGGACTTCCTCATCCATTAAAGAACTATAACTGACTCTCAATGCAGCTTTTAAGATTCATAAAATACTAAACATACTACTATGCATACATACATGAATACATACATACATACATGCATACATACATACATACATACATACATAATACATGTAAATAGTAAATTTATGGAAAGTAGAATAGGCTATCAATAATGTGTATACATTGCATTCAAAAGAGTTAGCAAAATTGTAATGTGTCATCTGTTAGCATGTAGTATTTAGAACAATGAGAAGAAATTCACTTATAGGACAACGAGAAAATAGGGAACTCTAAGACAAAGAGAAGAATGGGAATTCTAGGACGAGAAGAAATTCATTTATAGGACAAGAAGAAAATGAACTCTAAGACAAAGAGAAGAATGGAAACTCTAGGACAATGAGAAGAATGGAAACTCTAGGACAATGAGAAGAAATTCATTTATAGGACAAGGAGAAAATAGGGAACTATAAGACAAGGAGAAGAATGGGAACTCTAGGACAATGCGTAGAAATTCAGTTATAGGACAAGGAGAAAATAGGGAATTCTAAGATAAAGAGAAGAATGGGAACTCTAGGAAAATGAGAAGAATGGGAATTCTAGGACAATGAGAAGAATGGGAACTCTAGGACAATGAGAATAATGGGAACTCTAGGACAATGAGAATAATGGGAACTCTAGGACAATGAGAAGAATGGGAACTCTAGGACAATGAGAAGAATGGGAACTCTAGGACAATGAGAAGAATGGGAACTCTAGGACAATGAGGAGAATGGGAACTCTAGGACAATGAGAAGAATGGGAACTCTAGGATAATGAGAAGAATGGGAACTCTAGGACAATGAGAAGAATGGGAACTCTTATAAATGGAACTATACAAAAAAAGGGAAACTGGAGGACAAGGAGAAGAAGACAGATATAAGAGAATGAGATGGAGAAAGAAGAATTAAAAAATGGGGAAGAGGAGAAGTTGAAACAGTATAGGAAGATAGTAATAATAGTAATGATAATAGCAACAATATGAACAAGAATATGGAAACATGAATAATAGTAATGATAATAGCAACAATATGAACAAGAATATGGAAACATGAGCAACTTAATAACCAAAGCAACATGAAAAAACGGAGAAAATAAACACGAACCTGAAATAAATAAGAATAGAAACAGCAGAAAATACGGGAGAGTGATCTAGAGTAAAAGTAGTTGGAGAAGAATGAAAATAAAAAGTTTGCAGATGGAGAGACGAGAAGTAACAGCGTGTAAAGGAGAAAGAGGAAGTGATAAGAAGTAAGATAATACGGATAAGAAGAGGAGAAACCGTGGAGATGGGAAAGGAAGGGGAGAGGAGGATGGTCACTCCTGTGATCCATTCCCGTTTCCCTTTGTCTAGCACAGATGTACGACTGATTCAGGAAGCAGAAGAAATGTACATAAAGCTAAAACATTGAGAGCAAGCAGTTCACTATAGTGCAAACATTTGGGTTTATTATTCTGAAGTAAATCCACAATATTTAAAAACGTTTTTGAGCTTTAAAAAAAGTTAGAATGAAGTAATAAAATAGAAGCATTCTGGGAATGTCTAGTTTTGTGCAATATGCATGCTCTCGGCTCCATATTTCGCTGTTCCCCGAGGCGTGAGATTCGAAGTTATGAGTTTGTGTGGAACATACTTCGGACGTCATATAAAGTTACAGTGAGTATGAATACAGTAAATTCCACAGCCGCTCCTCGCACTTGCTTGCAACTTACGAATTAGTTGAGCCTGCAAATAAAACTGCGCCTCCAAGTATGGAATAGTTGAAATCTGAATCTCATCTCATTAGCCCACACCAGAGTTCTAGCATTGAGCATATTTAACCTCGGACTACGAGCGGTCCCGTTCCCTAATA
The DNA here is from genome assembly GCF_040183065.1 of Periplaneta americana. Taxonomy (NCBI): domain Eukaryota; kingdom Metazoa; phylum Arthropoda; class Insecta; order Blattodea; family Blattidae; genus Periplaneta; species Periplaneta americana. The sequence continues at coordinate 80,399,610 of NC_091129.1, read as the reverse complement.
ATTTTTAATGCAAATAGAAGGTTCAAATGCTAGAAATGGAATCTAGTAATTACTAATCAGTACTTAGGAAATGGCTGCCTGTTTGACCTGCAAATTTCAATCTACCCATATATAGTGTCTCCGGCAGAATAGTTACTACATTCAATAATTATATGTACTCTAGTAGAAACTGAATTAATGTTACCTACTTATACGTTGTCTAATTCTTGTTTGTGCAGAGGTATTGGAAAAATTCCATTTAATTGCATATAAATTAATCCCAAATGATTCATATACAGGGTTGTTTCCGACCTCTGATAATGAATTTCAATGACTTCATGTGTGTCAGGAGTCACACGACAGCTGAAATGTGTAGCGAGATGACAGACCAGTAGTGAGTGATCTCATAGTCAGAGTGCACGGCGACTCACAGCAGAAATTCCCAAGAAAATCGAGCTTTTTTGGGAGGGGTACATAACAACCCTTTCCAAGCACAGTTAAGTGAAAATAAAAGAAGCCTGCAATAAACGACATTTCGTTATTTCTAAGGAAGGCATCTTTTGTGTGCTTAATAAGATTGGTAAAGATCGAATGGAATTAATTTGTATCATCTCGTGGGGTGCGGCGACTTGTGACGGAGGGTGGATTTGCTTGCTTTTTCCAATCTGGAATTAATCCCATCCGAGCTTTGCCAGTCTTATTAGGTACACACAAGATGACTTTCTTAGAAATAGCGAAACCACGTTTTTTGCAGGCTCCTATGATTTTCACGCCTATAGTTATATATGGATGTGAAGCTTGGGTTATGACGGAAGAAATAAAACTCCAGTTGGAAAGATGGGAAAGGAAAATACTCAGGAAAATTTATGGACCAATGAAAGATAAAGATGGATGGAGAATAAGGACAAATAATTAGATAAACCAACTGTATAAGAGACCTAATATAGTAACACAGATAAAAGCTAAAAGAATAGAATGGGCTGGACATATGACAGAATGGATGGTGGTAGAACGATTAAAAAGATTTTTGATGGAAATCCAGGAGGGAGAAGATACAGAGGAAGGCTGAGGTTAAAGTGGTTGGAATGTTTGGAAGAGGACCTGCGAAGGATGGGAGTTAGAAGATGGAGGAAGAAGGCAGAAAATAGAAAGGAATGAGCTGTCATCGTTAAGGAAGCATTCGCTAAACTTTAAGAGCGGAATGCCAGTAGAAGAAGATGATTTTCACGTAACTGTACTTGGCATCGGAAAGGATTGTTATATGCTCCTCCCAAAAAGGCCCGATTTTCTTGGGCATTGCTACTATGATACACCGTGTACTCTGATTATGAAATCAATCACTACTGGTTTGTTACCTCTCGCCGAAATTCAGCTGTCGGTGTGATTTCTGACGCACATGACGTCATTCAAATTCGTTATCAGAGATCGGAAACAACCTTGTATAGCCTACGTAATTCTCTTTTGTAAGCCGTAAGTGTGAATTGTACGTATTTTTATTCGTTTTGATAATATATTAGAAAGTTTAATTTTAAATTCACATGATTCGTCTTATGACTTCGAATACATTTCAATCATTTGCTACAATACTCATGGTTGGCAGCGAGATATGAGTAAACATTATTCAAATGACATTGAAGACCGCTGTCCCTTTAAATCAGTGATCTCAAGGTTACGGAACTTGTACTGATAAAACAGGAAACTCACACAGCTCAGGTGAATACATGTTCCGTCTTTACGTGCTACCTTAACCTATTTCTTAATATTTAATATAAATGCACTACCGTACATATGTACTATGAAAGTTTTTTTTCAATCATAAACTCAGACTTTAAAAGATATCTTAATTAATAGTTTCTTCTGTTGTACATGATAATTACAAACCTCTTGCTATGTCAGTTTTTATAGATACTGAAAGTCCATATTAAGTTTACTTGCGTATTTGTTCTTTAAGAAAATGAGAGCAGGAAATGCAGGCCTTACACTTACACAAGTCTTTGATGTAAATGTCATTAATATGGAAACATCGCGATTCACTGGTCGTGCATAAAACCAAAATTACAATAATATCGTAGTAGGAAACATGATTTTTAAACACTCTGTTTTCTGCTTACCTTATGACAATGCTAATAAATGAAAGGCATAATCTTCCTCCTCAGGAGGAACAGCAACAGAAAATCCAGCACCTACACCTTGCCCTTTCACATTTTCTGTCTTTTATATTTAAGTACACCAGATGTAGATTTTTTGGAAGTATGGCCTACTACAGAGCTGGGCAGCAAGAGCGGATTCTACTCTCTCACGGGGAGTCATATGATTTCTCTTCATCCCCTTTCTTCCCCGCCGAACACCGCGCAGCGTTGATTCTGTGACGGATGAATATTAAGCTTCCCCGTTTAGAGACTAGTTCCGCTCCCGATGCCCAGCTCTGGCATACGAGAACCACTATCACTATCTTCTGATTCTATTGCCACTGTTTCACGTCAGAACGTATCACAATGACATCTGGTTTCTTACTACCCGTGCATTACCACAAAACACAAGAATGGCAAGAGGGAGTAATGTTAAAGATTGTTCCGTGTTCCTTTGTCTGTAGGTATACTGAATATATTCAACTTCTTTTTCCGTTCCGGGGCCCCCAAAACATTACTGTCAAATTATTACAAAAATGCTTGCTTCCTGTGACAATAGTAATTATGTTGAGACGTTTGGGATAATTGGAGAGAACATAATCTCTGATACGTTTGGAATTAAATGAAATGATAATCTTTGTCCGCATCATTTTTCAATAGCCCAAGTAATACCTCATTTCTTAACGCATCGCTATAATAATGTTTAGTCTACGAAAATCAAGTTGTAGCCTAGACCTGGGGAAACATAAAGAACTTTGTTTATAGAAATCTGTGTTGCGTCAATGGACTGTACTGCACTTGTAGCGCAGAAGTGCTACACGCAGAAATTATTTTGAATGCATAAGTGAAATATAGTACTGAAGAAATGTATACGCATATGAAATTCCAAATGTCATATATTGTAACAAATTTAAATAATATCTCATTTTAATTGTTTTTTCCTGTTTGCCGATAGGATCGTACGATCGCATATAATACCATTTTATCGTACAGTTTCCCTGGGAAAGAATGAGACGATTGAATATTCCTAAGTCTCAGATGTAAAACATTGCGCATGATCAGAGTCCAGAGCACTGATACACAAGATAACGAATATTGAGTTACTTAGATTCAGGCTATTTGGTTTGTTTTTGAAAGACATTGGTTTGTTACTAGCATCGTTCCGAAATTCACTTCAAAACTGCAAAAAATATGATAATATTTCGTAAATAAAAGATAAATATATACATAAATTGTGTAGTTAAATCGACAATGGACCTTCATGACTAAACTGACACTCCGCACAGAAAGGAAAGCTTTCATGTCGTTGCAATAGCTCAGACGCTAAGACTTCTGCTTGTTGTGTAGAAGAGAGCGAGTTCGATTCTTAGTGTACATCAACGATTTTTTTTTGTCTAAATAACGTTGAAATAGCTAAGTAATGTTGAAAAAGAGGAATTCAGTCTAATTCTGTGTACAAAACTTTTATCAATGGCTGTGCTACTTCAGCTTGTATGCTGGTGGGAAAATGACTCTACTACTAAGGTTTACAGTTTCAAGGAGTGAATTTAATTTACTTTTACGGAAAACTTCCGAAAGATAATCTATGATTGTCACTACAGATCACAAATTCCATATGAGATTCCTAAAGTCTTTTCTTTACAAATTCAATGTTAGCTATAAATATTAAGAAATATTAAGAAATATGAATGATTGTAGTTAGAAGTCTGATTTACATTATAAAAAGCAAAAAGTTACATTCCTCGGCTAGATTTGAACCTCCGATGTTTGGTTTTGTCGTCCTACGCATAAGCACGGACCTATTCAATGCTAATGTTAATAACCTACAATTTAGCTGTAGCAATGTGGTGTCATAACTTTGGGTTTGTTTACTTAATGTAATTAGACTTAATTTGATTAGTTTCGAAACAATTGGACTTCCTGTTATATCCTGTTATTTAAATATTTAAGTTAGAGTTGATTTATTAACTCTTACTGTACAAGATGCCCCTTATTTCAATAATTCTATATCGCGTTAAATAGTCATTGTCTACACTAAAGCCCACACCTGTGGAGTAACGGTCAGCGCGTCTAGCTGCGAAACCCAATACGAGCAAATGCTGGGAAACTTTCGGTGCTGGACCCCGGACTCATTTCACCGGCATTATCACCTTCATATCATTCAGATGCTAAATAACCTAGATGTTGATACAGCGTCGTAAAATAACCCAATAAAAAATCTACACTAAAGTATTATCGTCATCCCTCATTTCTCGTCGTAATGGCGAACCGACGTGACATGAGACAGCGAGTTATAGCTCTAGTTGAGGCTGGATATGGGGCTAGATCTGCTGGCTGTTTGGTCGGTGTTCCTGGAAGTACAGCCGCGAGGTGGGTTCATCGTTACCAAAATTCAGGGGAGGTCGAAAATCGCCCTATTCCTGAGCGTCCGCCGATTTCTTCATTGGAAGAGGATGCTCTCTTATTCGAGACAGTTCGACAGGACCCTATTCGGACTGCTAACGAAATAAGAGCAGCATCCAACTTTCCCGATTCTTCACAGACTGTGATCAGCAGGTTGAGGAACCTCGGTATTAGGAGCTGGAGGGCTGCGCAAATGGAAATATTGGGGGAAGCACAAGCTGTTGACCGTCTTGCCTTCGCTACCAATCGAGTGGATTTCGATTGGAGAAATGTAATTTCTCCGACAAAATAACCATCTCGAGTGATTACGAAGGTCCCGTCCGTGTCTATCGTGAGGATAGTCTTCGACATGATCAGCGTTATGTGCACCGACGTGAAAGATCGGGGCGCTTTAGCATATCGTGTTGGGGTGGATGTCTTACGATGGACCTGACATTATAGAACGCATCGATGGCCGGTTTAATGCAGGAAGTTACGAGCACATTCTGGAAAATATATTCCTTCCTTTCGCCCCTAGAACGTTTTCCCGAAGGAACATTGCTGTTCCAGCAGGATAACCATTCCGTGCACTATGCCGCAAATATTCAAAGATGGTTTCAAAGGAGACCCGAGATCGAAATAATTAATTGACCTCCGAAGTCACCTGATTTGAATGTCATCGAAAATTTATGGGCGGAATTGAAAGACAAGGATAGCCACCTATGCCCACCGACGCCCTCGAAATCGAGACGAATTGTGGGATCAAGTTGTTGACACCTGGGAAGATTTCGCCGGGGATCAGAACTTATTCCACAATCTTGTGACATCCATGTCGGACCGACTTAGAGCTGTAATAGAAGCTGATGACATGTGGACAAGATTTTAAGTTAACAAGTCTCTTTTTGTTTCCTATGATTTTTGTTTGAGGAAGAATACTTTTAACTTCCAAGTAAGATTTATTTTTGACGAGGTTCAGCCCACTTGTAAGACCCAGAAATTGGGCATAAATTATTCATATTTTTCAACAAATTAGACAGTCGAGGAACTCTGAAGAAATTAATTACACCTCAATAAAAATGCTTTACCTCGGATCGAACACGAGACGTTTCGGTTAAGCAATGGAACCGACACGCTACTATATGAGCTACCGAGACAAGACAGTGACAGCAGCAGTCTAGAATGTAGATCCGTAAGCAGGAGTTTGCCATTCTGTACAGAGAAGCAATGCTATTCTGTGACCCGAGCTATGTTGTGAAATCGTGGCTATATATGGCTGTCTTCTTCGTGATCCTTATTCTGGCCCTTGTCCTTGTTGTGGTCCTTGTAAGAATTCTTGTTGTATTCGTCATGGTACGTATCGTTACGTCGATATCAAGTGAATCGCGCTGTAGAACTTTAACTTCCGACGACCTAGAGTCGTCTCATTCCTTTTAAGGGTAACTGTACATGTACGATCCAGATCGTACTTTTGGCAACACTGCTAGCTACGCACTGATACTCTCTTTCGCGGCAATCTGTTACTTTACAGTTACTGTTAGAAGCTGAATTGTTGAAACGTTTATCATTGTTGCGTTTTGGAGGAAATTGAAAATCTTGGCTGTAAGTTCTTTTATTGAATATATATTGTTATTCCTCAATGTCAGATATATTAAGGATATATATCTCAGAGAGAATAAAGCTATTTTTATAGGAATGAATGTGTAATTGTAAAATTATATGTTTTCAGGTTATGACTTGCAATATCAGTATGTCACAAATGTCCCAATGTTAGTATTACTAGTATTCCATGTTTATACCCTGGTTTTCTGTTTCGTTATTTATAATGATACTTGTAGGAGATGGGAAAACCTCAGCTTCCAACAAACTTTCAAAAGAGTCGAATGAAAAGGCAATGCAAAAAGCCGTAAAACAAGTTCTAGAAAAGACGTGAGAATCGATTCATCTGGATTCAGTGTTGCGATTAGGAAAACACCTTCTAATGAAAATACTGAACACATTCTGCACTTTTCTTAGTAGAAGCCATTTTTACTTTTATTAATCTTGTAACTTGTTAATATTATTCCACATTTATACCTCAATTTTTATTATCAAAATGTATTAGATTTTGAGGAAATTATTATTTTTTTAAAATATTTTAAAACATCTTACCAACTTCTAATTCCGGTGTACTATCCATAGGGAAATACAGCAATAGACAGGACGATATTTTATGTTTAGTATTAAAAACATGTAGGTAGGTTCCAAAAAATAGTAAAGTAATTTGTAGTACTTCCTCTATTATTTAATTCCTATAAAAATTTATTGTTCTTTTCGACACTACTATTATTACATTGTTATCATTATCTAATATTATTATTGATGTCTGTATAACATTTATTTTGAGTCCTCTCTTATGCTCTAGTAGACAGTATTGGAGCACTAGCTGATGCTCATTTCGGGTAACTTTAGTGTGCTTCATACGATTTAAACCTTCTCAATAAATTTGATGATTTTATAAAAAATGTAACTCGCGATGCCTCAGTTACCCAAGTGTCTTTTTTGACATTAACGTAAGAAATATCCTGGCAGTAGTCTCATGAATTCCTTTTCTTCTACTTATTTACTTTCAATTGAAAACTTAAAAAATCAACGTTTCATATCCATAATATAATAAGTGGACCAGGAAAGAAATATTCGCTGCTTGAATGGAACTAGACCAGCGGTGACCAAATCGGGTGTCGTGATTACATCATGTAATCAACAGACATTCAAACGGATACGAGGAGTTTCCTGTACAGTGCTGTGTGTTTCATTCACGTACTGAAGGCAAGCAGTGGCGGTATCATGTCGCTCTACAAACTCTCTCTCTAAAAGCAATGAGAGGTGTTTTCATAAAAAATGAGGAGAACTTCTTTGTTGTTCTGTCGGACAAAATGTAATATATTTACTTTGCTCAATGGTTCAATTAGGAGTATATAGAATCATTAATTGCCACGCTGAATAATGTGTTATTATTATTATTATTATTATTATTATTATTATCATCATCATTATTATTATTATTATTATTACTGACCACTAAGTATGTGTTTCTTTATTCTTTTATACGTGCATGAATATTGATATTTTTAGATCTTCTCCCTAGATCTAGACGGATAAAATTATTAGGTATTATTTAAATTTTAATCTTCTTAATCTTTAGATGAGGGTAACTATTTATTAGTTATTCATTTAATAATAATATTATAGAAAAACTGATTCAATATTATATGCCAACGAACTGTTAAACGCCAGGAATTGACATGTCTTAAATCATAGCCAGGAAGAGAAAGATAAGATAAATAAATGTAAGGAAGTCAACTACCTAATTGGGTTTGAAATATCTTATGCTCTAAAGCCTTTTAATAGAACAGAATTTCTCAAAAGAGTAATGATTAAAATAGCTTAAATAACTTGTCCACAAGAAGTTTTTCATTTTGAAAAACTAATCGAGAGAAGAATTTAGAAAATTCCTGATTATATTCAAGAGGAAGGTTACAAAAAGAAGGAAGAAAAATCGTATATTGTACTGGCTCTTGTTGACAGCAGTAACGTTACTGATACAACAAAGCTTCAAATTTTTATTCGCGGGATTGATCAAGATGTTAGTACAGGAACCACCGCTGGTTGTAGTTTTCATGTCAAGTACCTTTCCTCCGTCTCCTTATTTCATAGGCTGTCTGTCGCATGTAATCACTGCAGTTCGAGTTTTGGTCACCACTGAACTAGACGGCGACGAGGTCTACTCTTGTTTGTTTTACTTAGGCTCAACTCACACGGCCGACAACTTCGCGATTATTTTGCAGTTTGTGTGTGGTTGTGTTGTGGGCGGAAGCGACCACATGCGGACTTCTTTCGTGTGGTCGCTTGAAGTCCATATCGACCACAGACAACAATACCGCAAGCATGCTATTTGCCAAGAAAACGTCTATCGTTTTCAAGGATACGGTGTAAAAGCGTCTGTCGTTTCCAAGGATACGGTGTCGGCGGCGAGTGGTCGGCGTGTAGCACTTGTGAGTTGCGCTCGACCACCAACAGCGACGATGCTGCAGTTGTATGTTAGGAACAATTACCTGTTTAGTTGAATGTGGTAGGGTAAACTAGAGTCTGTTGGACAGATAGCTAGACAGCATGTCAATAACTGCTTTTCTGTTGTGAAATTTGGAAGAAATTATTATTTCCCTAAAACGTCTGGAAATCGGTGTTTTGCTTTACTCTATTTCTTAAAAAGTTGCACAAGAAGTAATTACTTCCAATATATCATGTCAAATATTTTTACAGAGTTACTGGGCCAAATAGACGGATTTCGTAATCGATTTTTTTTAATCAATTGGATTCTTCGCTTCGTATCAAAGGTTATAGTTTCCAAGGAGCTTAGTCTTTCTGTGAAAGCGTTGTTGCCGTGGAAACGAAACCCAGACGAATTGCGGGAAGGAAGCTGTATGTTTGCAGACGCACTCTGGAGATAGGCTTGGAGATATCACGGCTCTATCACAACACTCTCCTCCCTGACTTTAAGACAAAACGAATCCTCACTGAAAAGAACGTGCATCTGTTGCGACGAACTCCTTTGGAATTGCTGTCATGTGTAACTTCAAAGAGGGCTTCAGGAACTATGAAACATAAGAAATCGCACTTATCTCAGTAACAAGTGAAAGAGAATACGTTTCAGTAAAACAATGTTATGAGTACTCGATTCATGTGAATGTAACATAATTTGTCTTATTGTTTTCAACACAACCCAACTGATATTTTTACTTTTTCCTCCTCATTCTCATTTTCTTCTCCAGGAAATTAATTTTTCGCCTCTTTTCTTTTATTTTCTGATTACACGAAGAGTCCACACTTATGGAGTAACGGTTAGCGTGTCTGACCGCGTAACCACTTGACCGGGTTCGAATTCCGGTCGAGACATGTTACCTGGTTGAGTTTTTTTCGGAGTTTTCCCTCAACCAAATACGAGAAATTGCTGGGTACCCTTCGATGTTGGACTCCGGACTCATTTCACCGGCATAAGCACCTTCATTTCATTCAGACGCTAAAGAACCTGAGATGTTAATACAGCTTCGTAAAATAGCCCAATAAAAATTACACGAAGACTAAGTCACACCAATGATATATTGAAAACTTGGTTTCGATTCTTACAATTAAATTTTTCAGCACTCCTGATAACATGAAGGTGAATTTAATCCTGCAATTTATCTGTCTTTCTCTCTGTATACAGCAAGAGCTCAGAATTATGGAACACATTTTATTCATATTTAGGATGTGGAAGAAGATATGTTAGGAAAGGATATAGGCTACATGAAACAATAATTTTTGTAAAATGACTGATTCTTTTTCTGAAATTATAAAGAAAAACCTAACGATTTTCATCCCGTGTCTTCTAGACATCAAAGATTAATGTAACAACAAATGAATCTGTGTTCTGTCCTTTTCGAAGGGAAAGTAATATTTATAATTATAATTTTAGTTGTGATTTTAGTAAAAGTTCATATGCCTCCAGGAGGATGGCTACGCGAGTTGTTGGGGATTTCCTTTCAGTCTTAAAGTATTAACGGTCATTAGTCGTAAACCACTGCTGCCTGAGTGAATAAACACACAGGCAATGAATGTTAAAATACTGTATTTTCCTCACACTGAAACCATATCATTTATCTGTTCTAATAGTTCACTTTTGTTATTATAAAAAATGGCTTTTATTGTAATCGAGAAAATGAGAATGTGCGTTATCATATTTTGGTGTGTAGCAAATTATTTCAATTGTACAGACCCAGAAACAAATTTTGGGCCACCTGAATTTTCTGCGTTATAACTGTTGGCACAAATTTGGTTTCTGAGTCTGTACATATATGTTACTTCAAGAAAACAAGCCCTAAACAATAACGTCATTCAAAACACGATAAAAAACTGAATTACTGAGATGCACGTGTATCACATAATGAACTGTACTCAATTTTATTTTTAAATTCCTTTCTCTTTCATTAATATTACTGTCATCAGAAAACAAATAACTATCAAATTGATATATTATTACAAATAAAAAATTAGAAATGCTAAAAAGGAATTTGTAGAATTTCAGGTTGTAATACAATTTTTGGAGTTTCTGAACAGATCCAAACTTCTCCAACGTCATGCGAGACGTGGGCGTGACGTCGACACGGCATTTGGAAAGTCTGCACTGATGTTTGGTAGCACAGTAAATCCTCATTTGCAGTCTCGAGCAATGCGCCCATTAGGTACACGTCATTGTCCAAACGTGCGGCATCTGTCAACCAGAGATGGCTCAGGTGTGCCGCATGTACGCCACGTACAAATGCCCTCTCACTCTCTGTCACGGAACCAAAACTCAACTGCAATCTGCAGAGGACCAAACGCAGAACCTTCCGATCAGAAACCTTCTGCTCCACATGAAATTTGAACACAAAATACAGTACTATGAAAAGGAAGTTTCATTTTTAAGTCTCTGAAGCACAAATTTATTTTTAAATAACAAACTTAGTTGAAATTGTTACAATTTCTAACAAACTGATCATTCAAGATGAATTTTGCGCTATGGAATGCCTGAAGGGCGGTATTTTATTGTTACATGATTAAATAAATACTTGCATTATTTTGATGCAGCAGTTAGGCTTTGAAAAATAAACAAATGTATTAACTATTTGCTTCTTTACGAAACATATTATCCAAGTTTGAGAAAATAATTTTTAAATCATCAAACAAAAATTGGTTTGATGTAATGTTTTTATGAATGCAGTGAAAATTTTACTGCGTGATTAAGAAGATTTCGGAAAATACTTCATCTGATATACGGGTTTTGTACTATTATTTTTTCATCGTGCATTAAATAATAAATGTAAAGGAACTAGTCATTTCATGATAAAATGAAATCGGGAAAACCAAGAAAGGCGTAATTTATCGGTCATCAGCACAGTTCACCCTAGGGCAGTAGTGTCAGAGTTGTAAGCTCCAATACCGGTTGTGGAGCTTGATCGGAGCTTGAACTTGCTTATGTCTGTGGAAACACCGGAGCACGCAACTAGTCTAGTGGAGCGCTCCGCTCCGTTTAGTCCCTGTCTGACATCGCTGCCCTAGGGCTAACTTCTCTCACCCGCGGATAAGAGACTCCACTATCGTGCAACCGTGGCCACTAGCGGGTATGCTTTCTCTTTATCCCTTCTACACGACCGTGCATATTCCGTAACCCGTCACCCATTTCAGCGAATGCTGACGACCACTGGCTAATTGAACTGCAAAAATGTTCTAATATTTGATGCGGAACATGTAGAAATAGAAGTTTCATGTAAATTCTTTCCACCTTCGAAATAGTGTCCAGTAACAGCTTGTGATATAGAACGTATTTTTTTCAAGACTTAAAACTATTGTGACTAACAGTCGTTATAAAATTCAGAAGGAAATTCGGAGTAAATCATTGTTACGCAGTATTTTTTACAAAAGTCATTCATTGGATTATGAATCCTGAATAGTTGGCTAATCAGTGCATGAAATTGTATGGATTTTATGATGATTTATCTTCATTTTGTATTATGTTTGAATGTAATTGAGGCGGTTAGAAGCAAATGGGTGTAAGTGACATTTCGAAAAAAAATTATTTAAGTTAATCCAGGATAAACTAAAGCATTTAAAATTTAAGTGGTAACGAGATACAGTATATCTTCTAATCACGTTATTCATTAAATTTACAATGAAAATCTTCACGGGATTTACGAAAACTTAGTAACTTTTAATCATTTCCTCGAAAATAACTTAAGTGCACTTACACCTCTTTGCTTCTGATCGCCTCAATTAATTAATTACAAAATCACTTTATACAGGCCTAGATGCATGTTTATTAAACAGGGTGTTTCCGGGCTAGTGTTACAAACTTTCAGGGATGATGGGGAAGGGCACATGTATCAATTTGAGATAAGGAAACCTTATAACTTTCGACTCCGTCATTTCCGGACCATGGTTCCTTATCTCAAATTGATACATGTGTCCTTCCTCATCATCCCTGAAAGTTTGTAATCGGAAACACTCTGTATACAGTCACGAAGCTCAATACGTAGAGAATATATATCCATAGATAGTTGCTAACCACTAGGATCGCTACTATCGCCTCATCACAGACAATGCGAAATAGTAACAGCACAGTCTATTGTTCCTAGTACCCTCAACAACTCAAGCTTCGTGACTGTATATAACTAGACAATGATTTTAGTTCATATTTAAATATTTGTAAGGGATTAATTAGATGTATATTTTGCATGTTTTAAGCCAATAAAAATCTCATTTCTAATAATAATAATAATAATAATAATAATAATAATAATAATAATAATAATAATAATAATAAAAGTAATAATAATAATAATAATAACAATAATAATAATATTTATTTTCATTTTTATTATTATTATTATTATTATTATTATTATTACTATTATTATTATTAAAAATTTATTAACGATAACGGATATGATTGGACACCCATTGCCTGAGGAGTGAGTGTAAAAAGCAATAGAACTAACCGCGGGAGCGATGAACAAGTTGCACTAAGCAGCTTCGGGAAGTCTTCCGCAAAACAAACACAATGGTGCATACCGTATCTGGTCTGCACCGGATCCCTTCCACATTCTTAGCGTAATCCAGTGTAATGAGATTATGGCTTCCTCACTTCACAAGTTCCATTGTCCCGCAATGCTTGCTCCAGAGACACGAATATAATTCCTGCCAGGTGTAGTCAACATAATAAATTCAAAATCATATAAAACTTTAATATATTTTATCAGGTCGTAATTAGAGAAGGCATTTAGAGATTCAAGTACAGACCTACCAAAGCGTGTTGTAACTCCGATAAAGGTTAATTGACGATTTCTGGGAGAACGGGACAGTGGTTCGAACACCGGAATTTCTTGGAAACTTGTGAAGAACAGAGTTATTGCTGGAAGGACTCCTGTGTTTAATTTTGTGTACCGACAGGATGTAGGGAGATTGAGCACTCTTAGGAAAAGACGATAGAGAATACAAACGAAAAGAAGAGAATGAAAATTGGAAACAGGAAAGTAGGGGAGAGTTGGGTAGTATCGGACATCGGGTAATATCGGACAGTGCGCTATTTTCATCGGGCAGGGCATAGTTGCGCCCCACGGTCAGATAAAATGCAGGAGATAAAAAAGGGTCCCTGTTTTGTGGGCATAGTTTCGTCCCGTTCCCATCAGGTAGAGAAAAGGGGATGGCAAGTTGCGCCCCGATGAAATAGGTAGAGAAAAAGACACTACGGAAAATCGAGCCTCGTAATCAACCAACCTTATTGATTTCTTATGCGATTTAATATTCATTATCGATACTGTTAAATGAACACCATGTAGTTGGCAGTATTTTATTAACTGTTTTTCTACTGTTTATGCAGTGATTATCGATAGCTTACCGTTAAAATGAACACCATGAAGTTGGCAGTACTTTATTAACTGTTTTTCTACTGTTTATGCAGTGATTATCAATACCTACCGTTAAAATGAACACCATGAAGTTGGCAGTACTTTATTAACTGACATATTCAAATGAGTGAGCCGTTGGAATATGGGGGCTTAGCAGTCTTTAACATTTTATTAATGATTTTCACACCGTCTGTGGTGTATAGTGAGGTTAATTTAAAATTAATGTTAAGTTTAGTGAAAAGGGTAAAGAGTTAATAATTCACAATGGTTCTAAGTTTCAATTTTCGAAACCCTGTACCGTAGGGTTAAGATATCGATGTACAAACCAAAAATGTAATTCATTTATTGTGTGTGACCGATAAAAAGTGTTATTTTAAATAGTAAAATTGATCATATGCTAGGCCTATCTAATTTCAATGCAGCTATCACTGTAATATTTGTAAGTAATTTGTTTATATTATGATAATCACTTTCGTGTGTACTATGTCCATCGGGACGCAGCTATGCCATGTCCCTTCTGCTACCTCATTTCTTCGGGGCGCAATTATGCCATGCCTAGGCCTCCCACTTGACCGCGGGGCGCAACTATGCCATACCGTTTTTCATCTACCACGAGATGGTAATACCTGAATAACATGGTTACGTTTCTGTATGCGACACCACATAAACGTAACCATGTCATTCAGGTATTATCATCTTGTGGTAGATGAAAGAAACTAACTGTCCGATATTACCCGATGTCCGATACTACCCAACTCTCCCCTATATATAGATGAAGAAGAGAAATAAATTACAACTGTAAGAAAGGGGAAAGGGAAAAATGTAAAGAAGGGAAGAAAGGAGTAGAAGAGAGAGAAAGAAATATAAAAAAATGAAAGAGGAGTGATAAAATGAAATCCCTTCCATTCTCGTATAGCCTATCTTGTGTAAATAATTTTATAAAGTGCCCTCCAGTCTGGACATAATCGCCTGCAAGATTGCGTAAAATTCACATAAGCCAAGTGATACATACTAAACACTCGACACGTCTGCCGACAGTCATAAAGCGCATACAAATTTATGGAAATAATAAAAGTAATAGTGGCTATAAAGTAATTAATTATGGCAGTGGAACCCCAGTGTGTGATCCATAAAGTTGGAAAGCCGATTATCTTGTGCAAAAACCGACCGCATCAGGCAATGAAGTAGTGGAAAATGTTATTAGTATCTCACAAAAACCAAAACAGTGTGCAAGACGTAATTCCAATTATGATACCTATTCATAATTAAAATTCTGCATTAAAGATCATAAAAAATTGTGTATCTAATACATAATATTACAGTTAGTATATGATTAATCATTAATTTTGTTTATAACGAATTATTCTGTTTCAATTTAGTTAAAACGCCATTCTTATGTATTCTTTCGATGTTCCACTTCAAATCCTCGGTCTTCCGTTGCCAGTCAATTCTTTCCATATTATGAAGTTTCCTCGTAGAACTACGTCCATTTTCTCATTAGTTATGGATGGATAACATGGGAATTGACAGTCACATAGTAATATATTACGATACAATGTAGAGAAGTGCTTTTTACAAAATCGAGGAAAAGTTTGAAAAACGAGCAGACTGAATTTTTCAATTTCCGAAATTTTGTAATGCACTTCACAAAAGTGTATTGTACGGTATTTTTTGCACGATAGTATATTTTGAAAATAATATTTTTAACAATATTAATATATAGTACCTACGTACGTTAGACTATCAACAGCTGACTGATTCTCAGCAAGAAGTTTGTCATAGGTGTCGGCAGATGGCAAGAGTAGTTTTAATTACAACCCTAGAGCAACAGTAATATTTCAACATAAGCCTACTATCTAGGTTGGCAACTCTGAATTCAGCAAAATCAACTTCCAATAGTGGAGGCCGTTTGCTGCAAGTACGATAAAACACACTATCATGCAAAAAAATGTATATCTCCTCTCGCCCTTGTTTAATTTACTTAAATTAACAGTAAAAATAAAAAAAAAACCGATTCCGTAAAAAAATAATAAATAATTTAATGGCAAAGGTAAAAATCCTTCCAAGCCAAATACATCAACTTATTATAACAAGAACGTGTTTTTTTTGTTATTTTACGACGCTGTATCAATATCTCTGGTTATTTAGCGTCTGAATAATATGAAGGTGATAATGCCGGGGAAATGAGTCCGGGGTCCAGCATCGAAAGTTACCCAGCATTTGCTCATATTGGGTTGAGGGAAAACCCCGGAAAAACCTCAACCAGGTAACTTGCCCCGACGGGGAATCTAACCCGGTCCACCTGGTTTCGCGGCCAGACTCGCTAGCCGTTACTCCACAGGTGTAGACCGAGAACGTGGTATCGTACGTTATATTCTAGTTATTAACATTGTATTCGTCTTGACTTTCCTTCATTTCTCTTGATTTTATTGTATTTCCATGGTTCTCTTTATTTTCTCTTCGGCCTCCTTGTTTCATTTCTTGCACCAGCCAACTAAATTCTAGGTAAATATATAGGGTAAAGTTGCTTATTTCCGTGATACACCTAATCCCGTGATACGTTTTTAAAATTGAATGTCAATCAAAGCTTTTCCGTTCGACCATAGCGCCAGACATCTTTCTCGAAAGATTACATTTTTAGCCTACTTTTGTGACATTAGTGAACTTCCTAGCAAGATATCCAACTCCGTGACATTCAGTGAAAGGAAAAAGGATCACGGAATTAAGAGTATCACAGAATTAGCCAACTTTACCATACAACATATTAAAGCTGTGCAGCTGTCCCCCTTTTTGTTTTTTAGTAAATCTTGTGAATTATATTTCATAATTTGTTTCATTAGTTTTTCCATATTCATTCCTATAATACAGCTGAAATTTTCTCAGGTTTTCTCTAAAATTTATTAACATAGCTAATAAGAAAATTATGTCTCCAGTTCAAAACTTGAGACAAAACTTCCACAGTTTCAAGCTCTCTTATGTATATGAATTGTCTTTGACAACTAATGTAACCCTTATCACCCACGTAGATAAGAGTAAGGACAAAGGAAATAAATGACACAAGGGGATGCTTGGAATTTTGAGAAATATGAAAGACAGAGAATATTTGAGTATATAACTAGAATTTGTTTCTCGCAAAATATAATCACAATGGAAGAGTCTGATCCGTTGTTAAATAAGTGATGTCAGAATTGTGTGACAACTCGTTATCGTTGCTAAGAAACTAACTAAATTCGCGATGTGATAAAGGAACTGGGTTGTTACGAAACGTTTAAAATGTCTGACGAGAATGTTTCTATATCAATCGGGACACTCATTTTTTTTAACGAGTAAAGATGACTCCGAATACACTGGATATTTTGAAATGATGGCGGATAAAATTGGAGATTTATCTTTCGAAGAGGTAGAAAAATTCAAATATTTGGAGCAACAATAACAAATATAAATGACACTCGGGAGAAAATTAAACGCAGAATAAATATGGGAAATGCGTGTTTTTATTCGGTTTTTGTCATCTTGTGTGCTGTCAAAAAATCTTAAAGTTAGAATTTATAAAATAATTCATTATATTACCGGTTTTTCTGTATGGTTGTGAGACTTGGACTGTCACTTTGAGATAGGAACATAGATTAAAGGTGTTTGAGAATAAGGTTCTTGGGAAAATATTTGGATCTAAGAGGGATAAAGTTACAGGAGAATGGAGAAAGTTGCACAACGCAGAACTGCAAGCATTGTATTCTTCATCTGACATAATTAGGAAGATTAAATCCAGACGTTTGAGATGGGCAGGGCACGTAGCACGTATGGGCGAATCCAGAAATGCATATAGAGTGTTAGTTGGGAGACCAGAGGGAAAAAGACCTTTGGGGAGGCCGAGACGTAGATGGGAGGATAATATTAAAATAGATTTGAGGGAAGTGGGATATGATAATAGAGACTGGATTAATTTTGCACAGGATAGGACCGATGGCAGGCTTATGTGAGGGCGGCAATGAACTTGCGGGTTCCTTAAAGGCCATAACTAAGAATACTTGTGCGCAGTAGGATTTCAAATATTTATATTAATAGTATCTCCAGCACATAAATTTGAATCTGAAATTCATCGACAGTGCCTCCTTCGCATTCCTTTACAAGCATAATGAGAACATGAAATTGAGTACAGTTTATCTGAACCTCTATACCAGCGGTGACCAAATCGGGTAATCATAGACATTCAAACAGGTACGAGGAGTTTCCTGTACATTGCTGTGTTTTTCATTCACGTACTGAAAGCAAGCAGTGGCGGTATCATGTCGCTCTACAAACTCTGTCTCTACAAGCAGTAAGAGGTGATTTCGTAAAGAATTAGAAGGAGAACTTTTTTTGTTGTTCTGTCGGACAAAATATAATATGTTTACTTTGCTCAACGGTTCAATTAGGAGTATATAGAAACATTAATTGCCACGCAGAATAATGAATTATTATTGATTTTATTATTATTATTATTATTATTATTATTATTATTATTATTAAGCTTATTATTATCATCATTACTGACCACTATGTATGTGTTTCTATTTTTCTTCTGCACGTGCATGAATATTGATATTTTTAGATCTTGTCACTGGAAGGATAAAATTATTAAGTTTTATCTCAGTTTTAATCTTGTTAATCTTTGGATGGGAGTAACTATTTAATAATAATATTTTAGAAAAACTGATTCAGTATTATCTGCCAACGAACTGTTAAACGCCAGGAATTTACATGTCTTAAATCATAGTCAGGAAGAGAAAGATGAGATAAATAAATGTAAGGTAGTCAGCTACCTAATGGGGTTTGAAATAGGCCTATCTTGTGCTCTAAAGCCTTTTAATAGAACATAATTTCTCAAAAGATTAATGATTAAAATAGCTTAAATAACTTGTCCATAAGAATTGTTTCATTTTGAAGAACTACGAATTTCTCGACCAAGTATCGAGAGAAGAATTTAGAAAATTCCTGATTATATTCAAGAGGAAGGTTAAAAAAGGAAGCAAGATGAATCGTATATTATACTGTCTCTTGATGACAGCAGTGACATTATTGATACAACAGAGCTTGAGATTTTTATCCGCGGGATTGATCAAAATGTTAGTACAGGAACCACCACTGGTTGTAGTTTTCATTGCCAAGTACCTTTCCTCCGTCTCCTTATTTCATAGGCTGTCTGTCGCATGTAATCCCTGCAGTTCGAGTTTTAGTCACCGATGCTCTATACCATACGGACGTGAAATAATGTAGACCTAATATTTTTGTGTTATTAAGAAGTTTGTGAAGCTTCTTTTAGTGGCAACACCACCTCCGCAATGTTATGTTAAGAACTTGTTGTGCTTGATAGGACGATTCTTGTTCTGCAGATGTCAGCGTTTAAAAGTTTCCAAGTTCATGTTGCAAAAATTAAATAAACTGGCTAATTATGAAACAGATACATATTCCTGTATAAAGTTAGAAAATCCTAATAACACAAAAGAAAACAACGATCAACATTTGGGTCGTTTTCTGTGTCCTAACAATGTTTTCTTCAAAAGAATGGAAAACATTTTACTAATCTTCAGAAGAACTCTATATTCTCTTGATGAGTTAACGTCGTTCGCATGCTTCTTGGATGCATATTAATTGGGCCTATATGTGGAACTGAGGCGATCTTAAGAGCTTGTATGACTTCATTATTTTTATTGTCCCACTATGAGTTTCATGTCTTAGGTTTATATTGCAAGGTGTCATTTCATAAAGCGAGAACGAATTTCATCCTATTTGAAGTTTGTCCCTTTCAGTCTTGTCTTTTTGTAATTCAAATTTTATTACCATTTTTCAGGGTAGCAATTTACAGCAAGTTTGAGACTAGATGGCTTCGTCGCCTCTTTTATTACCCTACAAGGAATTTGAACTCCGCTGAGATTAGTCTATTATAATCTTATCTGTTCTATTACAAGTGTCACTCTCATACCTTCTGTATTTTTCAATCTTCTATTTGTTTTGTCGCGATGAGTTTTAAAATTAGCTTGGCTTATCTTTTTTATGATCCAGTAGGAAACAACATCTCTGAAGAGGGCATTCTGATTTTTCTTGTGTGGAAAGTTTCGTTGCCGATGTTTTCACATCTCTTTATAATTTTAAGGTGTATCGTGACAGACGCGATAGATATTAAAATCATGAACTATTTATGTCTTTGTTTTTTTGTATAATGTAAACTGTTTATCCAAAAATTAATGTTCAATTTCTATTATCCGTACGTTCCGTGTAACTAAGCCATTAGTAATTGGTCATGGCATTAATAGAGAAATTTAATGCGAACAAATGTAACATTTTAAGATTCTTTTCAGAACGGAACATTACATTTCTTCGGATCAAATTTATGAATATTTAAAGGACAAAACTAAAATTCTTTCAATCATTTATTATCATAATGCATTACTCTCTTAAACTGACTGAGCATATTGGAATTAAATCAATGGCTTTCCCAAAACACGCTATGAAATATTTCATATAAAACCACTTTTATCTCGGAAAGGATGCGAAAATAAGAAAATTGTATTAAACCTTTTTGTTTGAAATGTCTCAAAGAATAAACCCCTGAAATTAACGACATTACTTAGGATAAGGACAATGATATGTATGTATGTATGTATGTATGTATGTATGTATGTATGTATGTATGTATGTATGTATGTATGTATGTATGTATGTATGTATGTATGTATGTATGTATGTATGTGAGAATGTTTGTACCGGTATGTATGTATGTATGTATGTTTTTTTTGTATATCAGCATGCTCCATTACATAAAATATTACAATAATTAGTTACATAATTTATGACATGAGAACAAGATATTTACAATTTGATTGAGATCTTGAAATTCTTATAGATACAAGTGTTGCCTAATTGTACTTCTTCTATTTTAGGTTACCATCAAATGTACGTATGTATGTATGTATGTATGTATGTATGTATGTATGTATGTATGTATGTATGTATGTATGTATGTATGTATGTATGTATGCATGTATGTATGTGTGGGACTTACGTTTATAGCTTGTATACCGTTCCTGAATTATTAAGATATGAAAACTCTTACGCTTTCATGTTATCATTTCAGCGTTACAGAGAAATCTACGTTGTACCTCGCACCTAGACTTACCAACCGTCAAAAGCTGGGGATTCGTAGAATTCCTATAATTGCTTGGAATTTTTAAGTAGTTTTTGATTGTGGTTTCAAATAATCGTAAGTCTCCAGCTTGAAGAAAAGCATATTCGCAAAATCAGGCTATTGAATTTTTAATTAATAACGTATATAGTGCCAGAAAATAAATGTAACATTCCTTGCTCGAGCCACTAGCGATTATGTATCTTCAATGTAATTATATACGACATTGAAACTTCATTTAATTTTAAATTGATTTTATGTTACGGGTTGCAGCGGCCCGCTGCCGCTAAATAAACAACGAAATCTTGTGGGATGCTTCGGCACGCTACCGCTAAGGAGCAAGATGCTAGTAGAATTGAGAACAGATTGTTTCCTAATAGATGCTCATTTAAAAGCTGTAACTTAAAACTATGTAATTAAATATCTGAAAGAATAATTTAGGCTATTCAGAACGAAGCGAATAAGGACGTTTGGCTTTCGAAGAATGTTTAAAACATTATTGAATATCGATATATCATATATATGGCTAAAACATTTGAACAACGATAGATTTGAACGTAAAACCTTAAAGAGAAAGGTGAGAGAAAGAGGACGACAACAAATAATTTAATATAATTTTTCTTCTACGTGAAGTATGCCTACCTATGTTAGCTCTATCATTGTGTACTCCAATGTAAGGAAGTTATATTTTCAAACTACAGCTCTGCCTTAAAATTACAAAACTTGCCACTTATGTAGGAACTAAAGTTTTACAACTCTAGAGGATTTCCATGGTTACCGGCTGGTCCTCAGGTGTGGCGTCTGGCATTGTATCATTTCCGGATATTCGATACGGAAATCTCTAACAAGCCTGAAAAGTATACAATAAATTTCACCGTTACATTTCTTAGTGGTTACTGGAGACTTTCGCAGACTCGCACTTTCTGTACAGCTGTTCAGGAAGAACAAAGCGGCTTTCGCTGCACAAAGCCTGACTTGTACAGTAAAAATTATATAAAACATAAGAAATTGTTTATACATTTAACTGTGTTGCTTAAATATTTGCAAATTTCAGGTATTTTAAACAAAATAAATGTTAAAATTTTATGAATTTTATATGCAGGCCAATATGAATAATGATGGAAACTATGAATAAATTTTTGTAATTATATAATTCAGTACATATAACTATGATTATATATGCGAACGAAGTTGTGACAATTCAAATTCAATATGCATTATAGCTAACAGTAGAGCCTACTGAGAACTGCTCAGCTGTTGTGCATGTTTTCCTAGTATTATTTTTCTGAATATTTACACATATTTTTCATTTATGTCTTGGCAATTGCCTTATTATTCTCGCAAGAGAAGGACAATTTTTTTAGTATTATTTGTGTTCATAATGACTTAGATCTACAAATGGTCCAAGACTGAAACGAGTCCATGTTTATGGAGAATCCACTGAAAACAATAAAATTATCGAGGAATTACTGCTAGTAGCTTTCTTTGACCAACTGTAGCAAACTCTACTTTCTAGTATGTTTGAGAGTCTATGGTTACGTTAAAATATTTTACAGAACTAGGATGACCCATAAAAGGTCGAAACATGTAAACAAGGTACGTTAGAAGTTAACACAAAAAAGTCTTATCATACATATTCCAATTGAATATTTCCTTATTTGAGATTGTAGAATTGATCTCAAACATACGAAAAAAAAATGCCTAGCCCCTTATTAAAGGCGTAGTAATTAAATAAACATTGAGGAACGGATTGTTAGACAGTGAAAGGTAAAGATGATGTTTCAAATAGGCTACTAGATTGTTTACATAAATATAACAGTTGCCAATACATAAAAGTTCAGTCTGGTATAAACAATTGTGACGATTCAAAGCTGCTTGACGTTCGAGAGTTGATCACTCCCGATGTCTCGATCGTTCTCTTAAACCGTCAACGACGTAGGCAATGTTGTCGTGCGTGTTTTCGGCTTTGCGGGTGCTGTTAATCTTGATTTCCCTATCGTTGTTCAACTCTAGTGTTTATAAATATTTTCCATTTCCAGTATCATTTGCAGGTATATTCAATTTCATTCATTTCTGGAAGGAATTTTCTAAATGAATGTTAAAGTACGGGAGATGATCCGCAATCCTCTCTCACTCAAAGTCAATTTGAAAATAAAACAGACGTTTTAGTTTGTGGAATTAGTACAAGTTATATGTCAGTCGGTTCAGAATAGAGTTGTTAACATATTCGGATGGACATCTGAAAACAAACTTAGTACTACAATGTATATAATAAACTGTAACAACTTAGCTCCAGCATGCAGTCTGTGTTGGCTATAGAAATGATAGTTCAAGATTTAATAGATCATAATATCCCAGTTTATTTCTTTTGCAGCGGAACATCAGTTGTCGTAAGTCTTTATGGTGGAAAAGGCGCCACCAATTACGCAAGCAGCGATGATACATTTATTCCAAGAAATGCTCGTGAAACAGGCGCAGAATTACAACCTCTGAGCACAGTAAATTTTCCCATAAATAAACGTCGTGACGCCGTCACCTCGGCCCAACCCTCCTACCCCCGTAATCTATAAGAATAGCGGGAAGCTGGATTCCCCGCCAATAAAGCGATATGATAGAATGGGAGTGATGCAGCGTCGCCTTTTGTCCACATTCCTGCAAGAATAGTTTGCAACTAAACTGAATGTAGGGCTAAATTAACATTCCTACGTAATATTAGCCTCATATAATTACAAATTGTTTTCTAAACTATTGGTTTATGCACTGCACAATGTGTCGTTTCATTGTTAACGCATCATATGGGCTTTTGTTCCCAGCCACTCTGCAAGAACATATCAAGAAATTGAAATATTATTAAAAATGTCTTACAAATATTTACAATTTTGCATTACCTAAGTGCACAGAATGATCTATAACTGTAGGGTTTTAAAAATTAAGTAAGTCCAAAAAATGCAAATTTGAGATATTAAGCATGTGGTGAACGTATTGTAGTGGCTATCTATTGAAAACATATAGACGTACAGTAGAGCGTCTCGTTTAGGCAGAGTGAAAACGTAAACATAATGCAGGTAACACTTGGGAGAACGAGCCATGCGATAAACACGATGGATGCACAAGGTTTTAGTCACATCATTTATGACGGAGCATTAATTGAAATTATATTTTCCAAAAACACACAAAGCGAAAGAACACAAATTGCATAGCGTTATCATATACTGGGTGTTCAGTTCAAAG
This sequence comes from Periplaneta americana, assembly GCF_040183065.1. Classification (NCBI taxonomy): domain Eukaryota; kingdom Metazoa; phylum Arthropoda; class Insecta; order Blattodea; family Blattidae; genus Periplaneta; species Periplaneta americana. The sequence goes on along the minus strand of NC_091129.1, from coordinate 80,375,269 downwards.
TGTGTCATGGCTCGCTGTATGCCGTCATGTGGCTAGCCGATGAGCCTAGAGAATTCAATCTTCCTACACTTCCACAGAGGTGTATAACCTATGAGGTAGAGAAGTTGCCTAGCAAGTAAGGCGTTCATTCTGAAGAGTACGTACCGATACGTACGGTAACGCCGGTAGTGGCAGGAATGTGAATTATTTGGAAATACGTACTGTCGGGATATGGGGAGAGGGTTAAGACGATTACTTACGTATTTGTTGACATTAACTTCGACGGTCAACATGGACACGGAGCATTTGATTTGTGTTGTGGAATGTTACCGTACGCAACCGATGATAACAAATACCCTGCGTACGACTTGCCGGCGCAAAACACAGTTCGAAAGAGGTTATGGTAGCACACAGCCCATACAGACCGCCATCTGTTGCTACGACGTTCAAGTTATACCGTACACGTTCTCAAGTTCAGATTGAAGAACGCCTTAAATAATAGGCAACTTCTCTAACATATAAGCTGAAACTCGCTTCAAATCGGTGACCCAACAATAGTGACGTCATGATACACTTTGAAATGAACACCCAGTATACATTTTAACAAACAAGCATGTAGCATAGAAATAATTCAATATAACGAATCAAATTTTACTACTTATATGGTGTTGCTTTCAAGCAACATTTTTAACGGTTATGAATTTCAGTCTCTGTGACTAACATAATATCACCGTCTTCTGTGGCCGAATTAACAAAACTACAGTACATTGGTCTGAAGTGACAACACTATTTCCTAAACATAACCTTTATTAAGGTATACCTGAATAAATTGAACTTTGAAAAGGGAAAATTATGTTTAGGAAATAGTGTTTTCACGTCAGACCAATATACTGTAGTTTTGTTTGTTTTTTTTTAGTAGGTTATTTTACGACGCTTTATCGACAGCTTAGGTTATTTAGCCTCTGAATGAGATGAAGGTGATAATGCCGATGAAATGAGTCCGGGGTCCAACACCGAAAGTTACCCAACATTTGCTCATATTGGGTTGAGGGAAAACCCCGGAAAAAACCTCAACTAGGTAACTTGCCCCGACCGGGAATCGAACCCGGGCCACCTGGTTTCGCGGCTAGACGCGCTAACCGTTACTCCACAGGTGTGGACTGTAGTTTTGTTAATTCGGCCACACAATACGGTGATATTATGTTAGTCATGCAGAGAATGAAATTCATGACCGTAAAAAAAGTGCTGCTTGAAAGCAACATCATATAAATAGCAAAATTTTATTTGTTATATTGAATTATTTCAACATTACAATTTTATTGCTTTTTTGTTAAAATCTGTATACGATAACGTTATGCAATTTCTATTATTTTGTTTTGTGTGTTTTTGGAAAATATAATTTCAATTAATGTTCCGTCATAAATGTTGTAACTAAGACCTTGTGCATCCCTCATGTTTATCGTACTGCTCGTCCTCCCCCCACACATTACCTGTACTTCGTTTACGTTCTCACTATGCCTAAACGAGACGCACTACTGTATGATATAGAAGTGGACATTTTCAATAGCTTTCATAAACAATCATAGTCCAAAGATTTCTTTTTAGTTCAGCCAGGACGATGGTAACATTTACAAATATCCATTCATATCGTCTTGAAACGTTTATCCATACAATTTTAAATTGTAGTAGTTTGGTAGTACTGCTTCATACGTACACTACAAAAGCCACCTCAGAGAAAAGTACTTTAGCACGTGAATTGTTGTATTAGTTATGGAGCCATTTTTAGGTTTTAGGTGCAGAAGTAACCCCATGGAAGAAACTTAAGAAACAAAGGAGTAGAAGCTGGATATAACAAATAAAGAGAAGATTAAAGAAGAGACACATTTCAGTTACAACTGAGTACTTTTTCTTAAAACAAGCATTGTCCGTAGTTACCTGCATTTACACATATATTTCTATGAGTAAATTTAAATGTATGTATTTATTCACACTGCAAATGAGTAAGTATGCGGTGGGAGTGGTAACTAATTACACTCAATAATTACAATTAATAATAAATTGACAATATTAATAATAAAATAATAGTAACAATATATAATAATATTAACAACGAGCGTCCTAAATTAATTGAACCACTTAATAATAACATAATTAATCAAAGTAAATCTAATTTATATCTTAACCCTAAGTTCGAACTTAAAACCACGAGTAAATATATGTTTACACATGCACAAGTACCTTTCAGCACTCCACTGATTTCACTATCAACTCAATCACTGCACTGGAACTATGAAACATTTCACTAACATTATTCTGATTTCACTAACACTTCAAATACATTTCACTGTTCAAATACTTTGCACTACCACTATAAACTACAAAACTTCACTGACACAAACACACTTCACTGACGCAACACACTTTACAGGCACAACACACTTCACAGACACAACACACTTCTTCACTGATACAACACTTCAAATAACAAAACATCAATTACACCCTTATTATTCCGTAGAATTGTACTTACTATATTAACCTCAAATCGCTAGCCTAGACCCCATTACAAGCAATTTAGAATGTTCACTATAACTCACACCCGTTCACTATAAATCTATCTCATTTCTCTGCCACTATAAGTCTCAGAATTTACTTATAGACTCACTGCGCTTTCACTACAGTACGCTGCATAACCAATATAAATCACTGGAGATTCACTATGTTTCTCTGCTTACTCACTATACTTGTAAAAGCACAAAATAGTCTGCATAATGTATTACCGTCTATTAGTAAAGTCCTTAAGCCTATTTCTAAATACATTTTTGGTTATTGGTAACGCTTTTAGTAAGTCTGCAGGTAGAGCATTCCAGTCCCTGATAGTACGATTGAGAAAAGAAAACTTTCCAGTGTCCGTCCTCTGCCTTCTTTCCCTCAATTTATGTGAGTGATCGTTCCTTGAAGAGTAATTTGGCGGCTGCAACCTATTCTTTCTCTCCAGGCAGGCTCACCGATGTATGTTTTGTACATTTCGCATAATCGAATTCGCGTTCTTCTGTCAGTGAGTGTGTCCCATTTTAATGTTGAATTATTACGACAACGCTTGAGAGCCCGTTTTTTAATCTTTTCCAATGTCTTAATATGATCTAATCTGTAAGGATCCCAACATGCAGCATCATATTCCACTACTGGACGAAATAGTGACTTATATACAATCTCTTTGGATTTATCATAACCTTTTCTTAGTACCCTCACCACAAAGTGTAACGCTCTCCATGCCTTTCCCGCTGTGTTACAAATGTACTTAAGTTTTCCCAATTTTCTACAACACTTAAGAAATGGCATGATGAATTTCATATTTGAAGGGTCAACAACACCCATGCCAGATAGTTTTTTATTTCTCCCGAAAATTTATATTTTTGGACTATGGTTGTTTTTCCAAAAAAATAATAAACCTGAATTATTAAAGCCTAGTGTTTGGTCATATTAAACACAATTTAGGAATGCAGTGACTATGCGCTCTACGCTATGAAAAGGAGTACTAGGCATAGGCCTATATGTTTTTCTCGTGTATCGTAATGTCGGTTGATACAATAAATTGTATACAATAGTAAATAGGCCTAATGTTTTCAGTAAATATTTGACGTGCTAAATAATTCTGCATAACGTCTAGGCCCCTACAACATAGTTTTATTGTAACAAAAGAGCTCCAAGAAAATTATATAAAAATCCTTAATTTAAAGTTCATTTGAAACGCACAGGAAGCTCTAGAATTACTAAAATATATGTTGTGATTTGATGTAATATATACCCAACTATAATGTTACAATGCATTGCAGTGAATAACTACTGTATGTACTGTACAATTGTAGTGTTTTGAATCGAACATTTTTTCTCCTATTCAGACCGTATTTGTATTATCTAGGTAAACTTCATTCAAAAACAAATAATTAACTGGCAAAAAGTGAAAAAGTGAAATATCAGAGACATCAGTATCGTCATACTATTAGGTGGCATGTTCCTGTATTTACATGACCTAAAGTTACATATCTTGTTTCATCTGGCGAAAGCCATATTTTCTTATCTGCCATAGTATCCCGTAAGTGAGTTAAAACATTTCCATAGCGAAGCGCAAAATTGATGTTTGTGCAGTGTTGTTGTCCAAGGAAATTCATTTCAGTGTATTTTTCTATAAATATATTAAAATGACGGGTTTTTTTTTTTTTTTTTTTTTTTTTTTTTTTTTTTTTTTTTTTTTTTTCCCCGAACAAAGTACTAGCTAAGAACATCATATTAATTAAATCAGTCGTAGTATAATAGTGACTACACGATACCTTCATTCTGGTTGGATAATCGTCCACCTCTGCTTCGGCATGTGAACGTGAGACCAGCAACCGGTTGTTCGATCTTGGCCCTGCAAAGGGCTGTAGCGCCATGGATTTAATTTTAATAGAATAGTGACCGAGCTGCAATAACCAAATTTCACGAGGAAGTAGGTCTGTTTTGAGTTCTCTCCAACAATACTTTTACAAGTTTATGGTATGTTTTGGTGTTTCTATATGAAACATCGTTTGTCTGCTCTGATTTTAGAATGACATAATTAATATTTAACCCATTTGAATTGAAGTTCATTCCAAACCCTTCTATCAGCAAATTAATCTCCAAACTCTTAGGGTTATTGAATTGATTGTGAAGTGGGGTAGGTGGGAAGTAATAGTACGGTTTAATATTTGTCATAGAAGTTGACAACTTAAATCAGCCTAAGAATTTGTTAGTGTCAGCATAAACCAAATGCACTGATAGCGCAATTCAGCTATCAAGATAATTCAATTTTCCTTATAATAATCAGAAAATGAATGTACTAATCCTGCAATGTAGTGTTACGCAATGTTATGTACAATGCTAATCTATTTTCGTTAGGTCGGTGACCTATCGCCGGTCTTCTATTTATGTACATTAATGTGGCAAACAATATTCTATACTGCACAACAAACAAATGATTTCATGTAAACATATAGAGAGAATCGCTGCGTTACAGCGCTAGTGATAAGCAAAATCAAAACAAAGGCAACTTGATATTTTACACGGTAGACTATGTTATTCACACAAATAGTAGCACATTATACTTCACAAGGGATGTTAGGAGTATCCACCAGCACATTCCCAGCACAATCGGACCTTCTTGAGTCATGATGACAGTGTTCGTTTGAAGAAATTTGGTGTAGTCCAGGTTTTCTGTATAAAATTAAATTGCATTCAACATGTGTTCACGGACTACTTTACATTAGAAGTACATGGTAGCCTTTATGTGACTTCTTTAACCAAATGTTACAGAGTGTCAGTCGGGCGAACGCTCCGGCCTAGAAAAGGTTCTTAACGTCCAATCCATCAGCAGCGATAAGGCTACCCACTTCTTCTATAAGATCACCAGTTGCTTCGGTATTGTTTAACGTGTATCCTACGGGTCTCATACTGCTTGACGAATGTTTCTATATCTCGATAACAAGAGCAGTTCCGATTATATTCTATATGAAATGAATTATGTTTCAGTGTAGAATGTTGTGCTTTAATGTACATCATCACTGATTACTCTGTAGGTAGGCATAAGGATATGTGGACCCTGGGTAGAAGAAGTGATACAACTGTGCAGATTGAAGGGGACACAGAATATATTAATATAAAAAACCTCTTTGACGTCGTCAGCCCACTTGAGGTATGTGGATATAAAAGAAAATTTGAGCCAGTGTCTGGTATAGTTCCCGAGTAGATTAGTCGGTAGGGCGTTGGTGCACTCAGCCAAAGGTCTCGGGTTCGATACTCGACCCCGGAAAATTTTTCCTTGTAATTATTCAAGTCAGCTTCACAAGGAGCTATATCTGAAAGACAGATTTGCGAAATGTGACATGATTGGATCACATTCCTTGGGAACCCAACGAGGTACGAACCTTGTACGATTAAATTGATGATAATGATGGTGATGATGTTATCACGTTCATATACAGGGTGATTCATAAACACTTATACAAACTTTGTAGGCATATTGTAGAGGTAAAAATGAAACTAAAATGTTCTATACAACTTTTCCCGCAAATCCCTACTTTCAGAGTTATGATGAAGAATGTCCTACCTTGCTAGGTATAAAAAACATGGGCCAGAAAAGCCTTCGGATGTGTCATGTTAGCCTACATAGCGACTGCGTTAGATGTTTGTTACTCGTACACCCGCTACAGTTGACTCCGACCTGATAGGACTTTGTTTATTGTACGTAGGTATGTACAGACCCTGTACAACTCATTCATAACAGTAGTTTACATAGACAGACAAAGGAGGGAAAATAAGGTGATTGCATATCTATGCCTATTTCGGACAAATTTTAAAAGTGCGTATCTACACAATTTATAAATTATAATCTCACATCATTATGATATTTTCAGCTTGTACTTCCTATAGCAAAAAAAAAGATCGAAGAAGAAAAATATCTAATATTGCGAGAAAGCAATGCCTGATCCCCTGATGTTACAAAGTTTTCTTATGGACTAATTACTGACAACAAAAATATTACCTCTGAATTGGCGTATTAACAAGTAAAATAGTGTTGCGCAGCTATTAGTAGGCTTCACGTACACAATTGCGTGTTACTATGGTAACGTTGCAGTGGCCTTGTTAGCGGTTGGCAGGGACCCCCATGGGGTCCAGACTCACTGCAGAGTTAATTAACTTTTCTTATGAGAATGGCTATTTTGGGGAGGAATCTCGGGGTGACGCCATAAATAAGTCGACAGACTCTGTAAGACGAAGGTGGCAACATGTGCCTTCTTCCTCTCGTACTTAGGAAGCCTTCGTACTTGAAGCTTTAAACGGGTGAAATTTGAGTCAAGACATATTTTTCTGTCATTTTGTGTTTATTTCAAAGATAATCTATGCGAATCTCTGAAATGGGAAATCTTAAAACTTGGAAAATAATACCAAAAAAAAAATCATTACAGTACTGTAGTATAATGTTTATGTATCATGCTTTGGAATAGTTAAGTCAATGCTTTATATAATTTAAAACATCAGAAGTGTGAAGAATTAAAATCGCTATGCCTATCTTCCAAAAAAAAAAAAAGACATAGGCTATGTTACTGCCTAATAATTACAAAGACTATTACACTTTCACTGCGTCATAGAACTTTTGACCATAAAACGTTACTGAACGACGTGATGCAATCAGTCATGGCTGCTTATCCTACAGTTTTACCAACTCTCTAGCATTTGTTTTTTATCACTTCCCTAGCATTTGTTTGTTTTTATCACATCCTTAGCATTTGTTCCTTTGTTTGCCAACATTGTTTAGATTATCACTGGATATAGTAATACATTGTTACTGGATGTAGTAATACATTGTCACTGGATGTAGTAATACTTTGTCACTGGATGTAGTAGTACATTGTCACTGGATGTAGTAATACATTGTCACTGGATGTAGTAATACATTGTCACTGGATGTAGTAATACATTGTTACTGGATTGTCACTGTATATAGTAATACATTGTCACTAGATGTGTAATACATTGTCACTGGATGTAGTAATACATTGTCACTGGATATAGTAATATATTGTCACTGGATATAGTAATACATTGTCACTGGATGTAGTAATACATTGTCACTGGATATAGTAATATATTGTCACTGGATAAAGTAATACATTGTCACTGGATATAGTAATACATTGTCACTGGATGTTGTAATACATTGTCACTGGATATAGTAATACATTGCCACAGGATAATAGTAATACATTGTCACTGGATGTGTAGTACATTGTCACTGGATATAGTAATAAAAAACATTGTATTTTCAACAACTGTACATTTTTTAATGATTCACGTTTATTTCATCATCCTTAAATCAAATAAAAACTTTTCTATCATTTATCTTGTTTATACATGGATAATAAATAAAGTAGTGGCGACACTGCTGAGAATGGGTCATGCACCTTCGCATGTGATACGAGACAACTGGTGATCGTACATACTGTCGATGTAATTAATGATAAAACCGGTTGCTATGACAACAGATGTTATTAATGTGCGTGGTTAAATGTAAGACACTATTTTTAACTGCTCTAAAGCGTGTTTACTAAACTTGTGCAGCGATCGTAAATCAAAATCGAGGTAGCCCGTGATAGAAATGCACGCCAATGTCATCAAGGGTTACTTGAAGCTTGTGATAGCGATGTACTACGGTATCGGACGGTTGCAAGATGGTTCTCTGCATTTCGTACGGGTCGGAATGAGACAACTTATATGGCTCCCACAGGTCTTCCGTCCATTTGTGACATACAAGTGAAGTTAGTGCAAAGTTTCCTTGCTGTTGACCATCGCAATATTTGCAAGATGGCATAATACGAAATGAAAATTTGATTCACAATAATAATCCTTTGTATACTCTCTGACCGCTTAAAAATAGTTCCACATTCTAACATAGTTAATATCAATACGCAGATACGTGAACAGTGCGTACACGATTCACAACAAATCATAAACATTTATAAACAGTTCATATCCTTTTTATCGGATGCCTCTGTCTAATCTGCCGAAGGTTGTAATAAACTAAATTTGGTATTCTTTTTAACACCAAGAAATGAGGAGCTTATTTTCAAAACGATCCTTGTCCATTCCCATAACTTTGTGGGAAATCACGAAACAAATTTTAGGTCAAAAATTTCTTACCACCTAGGCAAGAGATATTATGAAACCAAAAGATTGGGTGCATTTACAATCAAATGGGAGCATTAGATTCTTTGATTCCAAAGCTGGAACTAATAGCTATTTTGTCGCAATTTTTCTGTGGACAAGAATCAGTTTGATTCCAATTGTCACTTTTAACGCAAGATTTTAGTGGTTTAGAGGCCGTTCTGAAGTAAAATCATGGCAGTTGTGTGAAGAATTATATTTGAAGAATGCATGAACAGAGAAAACGTATTTTCGTTATCAAGTGGACAAGAGACGTTTTGAAAACTAATTGATTGAATTCCCAATATGCACAGTCAACTTAAGAGTGTAAGGTATTATGATAATAAATGATTGAAATAATTTCTTCCCTCAAATATGCAGAACTTTCATCCGAACAAATGAAACTTTTGTGTCTGCAAAGGAATTTTACAATGCTACATTTGTTCGGACCAAATTTCTGCATATTTAAAAGACAAAACTATTTTTTTTTATAATTACAGGGTATGGACACAGTCTAGTATATACAGTCACGAAGCTTGAGTTGTGAGGATGCTAGGAACAATAGACTGTGCAGGTACTATTTCGCATTGTCTGTAATGAGGCGATATTAACGATCATAGTGATTAGCAACTATCTATGGATGCATATTTACTACGTATTGAGCTTCGTGACAGTATAGCCTATACTAGACTGTGGTATGGGGCTGCCGTCAAGCAGTTCGTCTCCTGTGTAGTGTTGTGGCGTTATGGATTCGAAGCCATTTAGTGAAATTACATTGTCGATAAACTTTTTACTAAGAAATATACCAAAATCAGGGGCAGAATATATGAAAGTCTGACTGTCATGTTTTATTATCGTGCATTATACAAGGCTATGCAAAAAGAAAGAGCAGATTTCAAATATTTATTTTAAACGAAGTACAACACTAGAAGCATTTACCACACACCAATGGATAACGGAAGGTTAATTTTTTTTTTTTGTTACACGTAATACTCGATCCAGGACCATACGCAAAGCGGAAACAGAAACGGCCTGTCCGCCGCAATTACTCGCCAGTCCGAATTTGAGGGACTGAAAATCCTTGCGTTGTCGTCGAACATGCAAGAACTCACCGAATGTGATTTTTTGCGCCGTTTCTGTAAATAAAGTGTATGATTTTTTTTTTTTTTTTAGTGAAGCATTATCCGAACGACACCATTCCAGGACGTTGGATTGGAAGAGGTGGGGCAGATCGTATTCATCGTGTGTGGCTCCCCAGATCCCCGACCTTACCCACTGTGATTTTTATCTTTGGGGTACATAAAAGACAGCGTGTCTGTACCACACCTCCCTGCTACTCTTCAAGATCTGCGACATCAAATTGATGAAGTCGTGAATTCCATAACTAGGGACCAGTTGATTCTTGTGTGGCAAGAAATGGATCACCGTTTTGATGTTTGTCGCGCAACACATGATGCGCATGTTGAGTACTTGGAACCTCATGAACTATAAAACTTTAAACCTTCCTCTATCCAATGGTTTGCGGCAAGTGTTTCTACTGTTTATAGTTTGTTTAAAATAAATATTTTAAATCTGCTCTTTCTTTTTGAATAACCCTGCATTTTAGTTCACTCTGAATTGCTTTGTATTTAGAACCGTTATTAATTAGTTAATTATATTATTAGCCAATTAAATTTTTTTTCAAAATAAAAACTTATGTGCGAAATTTTCTGTTAGTCTAACACAGACATCACAATTATTTAATTTATCTTGAAATTTGTGCGCTTGACGAGACGAAAATAGCCTTGCTAATTAGTGCGGTCGCGCTCCATTGAAGCCAGAACACGCAGTAGTATCTGCTCCAGTTGCTTGGAAATGTCTCTTAGCCAATCACAAATTCTTTATGAGTTTGAAACGGGAAGCTAATGTACGAATTCCAGTCCATGTAGAGGTGAATAGCGACCGAGTTCCCATTTGACAACTGGAACAGCCTCGTAAAGTAGCCTTCAAACTGCATTAGTTATTCTTTCACAATAACAATCATAAAGTGATTAACATTTTCCCTTTAAATTTTTGTTAGACTGTTATACTATTGTGCTACGCCTTCCATCGAGAATCGATTTTAAATAATTTGTATTCACAATAAACACACAAAGAAAACTGTATTGAAATAGTTAATATTAGCTGATTACTAAGTTTTGTTAGCATCAAAAGATGATTTATAAATTTTGCGAGTAAATAATGTGAAGGCCTACCATAAAATATAAATTTGAAGGAAAAAAATAATTTTTTGTTTGTGTTCGATTCCAATCTATTTTTTATAACGCTACACTTAGGGATGCCTTGATAACAGATTATAAAGTCAAGAAATACCACACGTAGAATTCCTGAGTGATAGCCAAATATGCACTTTTACTTTCTCCAGTTCCACAGTTGTTATGTCCTATATAGTTCTATTGTGCGAGAAACGTAGGCTAGAGGATATTATATTCAAAAGAGAAGATGACATGACTGAGATACCTACAGTTATCATTTATCTTTTACAACATTTTGTCGAAAGAACAACATCCGTTTAGATTATATTTTCTGTAATACCAATTTCAACGATGAAAACAATAGACAATAGGAACATAAGTACAGAGTATCAAAATTGGATAGTTTTGAAAAATTTATAAATTAATGAAGTTTATTCAGTAACAAAATGTCATTGTTTGCGAAATATATATGTGATATATTGTACAGGGACATCATTTTATTTTTACTAACATTTTTAATATTAACTTGCCTATACCTCTGGATCAACGCCGTTTGCTATCCCCTTCCACGACTGGAGTTCGATGATACTGACGTAATATACAAACAAATCACTTTACTAGGTATAGGAGGGAAGAAAAGTAGTTCATCCATTTATGTAAACTAGGAAATATTGCGCTTTTGAGTTTCATCATTTTCATTAGGTTTTTGTTTAATCAAAATACAGTACAATATTAACAATGAGTGTTTTTACTCACGAACTGAGCTGTCCATGTGGACGTATTCATTATGCAGTGTATATTATACTGTCTACAACACATTAGCGTACAATATAGAGAATTAAGTTAAATTGAAAAATAATCATAATATGGATATTAAACACATTTCGATACAGGCTTCAGTTCTAATGTGCATATTATCGCACTATAGACTATTGTACTTAATTCCAATTACCAGTTCTTCGTACTAGTAACTCATGTTGAAATAATTCTGTACCTACTCTATAAAAGAGTATCTTACGTACTGTAAATTCAATCTTCACTTCTGCCCGAAAAGATCAAATTACTCAGACATACTATCTACTGTCCGTCCAAGTGGTTATGTCGTAGGGTCGTAGAAAGGAGGGAAATCACGTGACAGTTAATTACTTAACGAGGCCCTTTTATTTAAGTTATTTTAAACAGTTGTACAATATTACGTAGACGTCCAATTCCTAACAGAAATTAATGTTCTCAGAAAAGAGCTAAGACAGCTCAGCCACTAGCTGGCGAATAAAAGCTGGTTGGGGAAACCGGGATACGACGTAGGCAAATGGACGATAGTACCTGTGCGAAAATGATTCAATATGAAAGCTCTTTCGTCACTGGAAAATGCGAACATATTTTTGGAACGTACTGTGGCTACTATGACTGTATATGCGGTCTTGGATCTGTGTGGAAGTCTGTTGAAGGGGTGGGAGTGAAGTACATTCAAAAACTCAGGTACAATAAAAATTGAAGTAAACATAAAATGATGTCCCTGTACTTTTAACAATATTCTACTGACACGCTGTATTTATATTATGTCTTGTATGTTGCGGAAAATGAAATAAATTGGGGAAATTCGACCCATGCCAAGTCTATAGCCTACAACTAAACTAGGAATTAACGTTTCTCTTGATAAAGAGCCTCATATTCTTACTTTATAATTGAGACAGGGAGATCAAAAACCCACTAACTCCAATTTTTGGCAAAATTGAGTTATGGGCTGGATGGTGCTTTTTAGTTTGTCCCGCATGCGTGGAAGGCAAGAATACACTAATACCGACATTCATCTGCATTCTGGGAGCTGTTTTAAAACTCCTGGAAGTCAGAACTCCACTTACTCCATGGAATAAGAGAGTTTTTGCATTCCGAGCTTAATTTCCCTGTAGCTAGCAACACTATCCCTCAGCCAGCTGAGTAAAGTGATACGATACGGTATTCAGAATGTCACAAAAATCTATGAAATCCATGTAAGTAAGACTATTAAAGGCACAATATCGAGTCGATTAACTTCCAGAAACCCAATAGAGATGCATCATTCCCCAGTCAACTAAAGTACAATTTAGCATTGCCATTGAAAGAAAAACGCAAAAAGACTTGCAAAATTTAATGCAGTTTATTTCTGAGAAAAGTAGGATGAATTACCAAACTCTGTTTGCGGACAGTAATACTCTAGAATCTAGATGCACAGGAAGAACATGAGAGTGAGAGAAAAAATCAGAATCTGTAACATGAATGAGACTGTGTTAACATTTTAATATTCTTTGTGGTTCTATTTGTGTATTTTGATGTGCTTTATGGTAATTTGTGACTTTCTGTCTCATATATTTGAAATTAAAAAAAATTGTGGCAATGTTAATCTCAATAATAAACTTCTATTTTCTCGTATATTCCAATGTTTCGTAAGGAAATTATGACATATTTTTTTTTTCTTCACATGGCTCATATTTATTCACTTTTCTTAATTCATACACTGTGCAAGTCAGAAAAACCACTAACTCCAGCAGTGTTTATTTTAAATTGTAGCGTAACATAATATAAAAATTTAGGTTTTGAAGTATTTAATTGATAAAGAATGTAATTTTACACAATATTAATAGATAAATGTATAATATTTAGAGTTAGTAAGAGAAATAAGTTTTTTCTCGCTCCTGTAAAATTTGGTTTATTTGAGTTAAGGAGTTTTTGATTTCCCTGTCTCAATTGTCGCTCATGTAAATAATTATCAGTTTATTATAAGTTAAATAATAGGAAACACTAAAGAATGCTGGGTTTGCAGTAAAAGACCTGCCCTTGGGCAGAACACTATGAATGAATGATTAAGTAAAATTGTTAATTCATATTCATGTGAAAATGGTACTTATGCTGTATAGTGTGTTCTTCCGTATAACTTTTAATAAATTAATTATTAAATTAATTTGTGAGTGAGTCAGTGACTGAATGAATTAATAAATAAGTGAATAAATAATTATACATATAAATAAATAATAAATAAATAAATAAATACAGACGTGGACAAATTATTAGACTAAAACGTTCTTTTCGAACATAATATAACTCGTCATATCAACTATCAGTATAATTCACAGAGTCTCTATTGTTGTAAATTTGATTGGTTACATCTTCCGGTATATTTTTCCAGTGGTTGAGTATATATTTTATCTGACTGTGTTGGTACTATTGGTGTTTTAATTATATACTGCAGAAGATGTTCAACAGTCTGTTCTCCCATGGCCTGCAAGAAGACCGGACATGAACAAAATTGAAAATCTGTGATCTATACTGAAGACGAAAGTGAACAAAAAGAGACAACAAAACATGGACTCATTTAAGCACTCTCTGATATCTGGCTAAATGATGCTGATATTCAGAGAAAGTGTCAAACTTTGGTTTCCAGCATCCCTGACAAAAATCAACGTGTTAATAAAGAATAAGGGAATGTTCACAAAATATTAATAATCTTCAGACTCAATTTTCTGTTCATTATTTGTGTGCAAAATACATTTTTGTTCATTATTTCTGCCGATAAATAAAGCTTTGTTGCACATATAATTAATTTAGTCTAATAATTTGTCCACGCCTGTAAGTAAATAAATAAACAAATAAATCAATCAATAAATAAAGGAACCCGGAGTTTCATTGCCGCCTTCACATTAGCTCGCCATCGGTCCCTATCCTGAGCAAGATTAATCCAGTCTCTACCATCATGTCCCAACTTCCTCAAATCTATTTTAATATTATCCTCCCATCTACGCCTTGGTCTTTTCTCCTCAGGTCTTCTAACTGACACTCCATATACGGTAGCATTTTCCATCCTTGAAAAATCCCATTTGTCTTAAACAAAAACTTCAGGCATATGGGTGACATTGGCATTATTTCCGATCAATTACGCAAGTTTTCAAACCTCTTCGGTCAGTGTAAGGAGTCATCTGTGGAGTTGAACTCGTCTCAATGTTTTTTTAGTTCTAGTCCCGCTTTTAAACGTATTAAAGTAGGGGAGAGTTTGGTAGTATCGGACATCGGGTAATATCGGACAGTGCATTTCTTTCATCTACCACCAGAAGGTAGTACCTTGAATGACATGGTTACGTTTCTGTATGCGACATCACAGACACGTAATCATGTCATTCAGGTACCATCGTCTGGTGGTAAATGAAAGAAACTCACTGTCCGATATTACCCGATATCCGATACTACCCAACCCTCCCCTAATGATATGCTATATAAAAATAATAATTTTTATTAAAACTTTTGCGAATCTGGAGGAAGCATTGGAATCTGTAAAAGGTGGAGTAATTTTTGTGAAAGAAGTGGTAGAATATATCGGGATAACAAGGTATGAGATGCGTCAATGTATAATTCAATGTGGAATTAATAAATGTTGAGGTGGGATATGATGGGGACTGGATTAATCTTGCTCAGGATAGAAACCGATAACGGGTATATGTGAGTGCTGCAATGAACCTTCGGGTTCTCTGAAAGTGAATTGTAAGAACGAAATAAATGTTCATATCTTTGATATGATGACTTGTTTAATTTCTTCATTTATTAACATTGACATTGCCCGAAAAATATGTGGCGTTTTCATCTGAATTTTCAGAAATACCCATAGATATATGGTCGTTAGCGTAAATCCTTAACTATCGACATGATGAGTTAATTATAATGAGAAATCATGTTCACGCCATACATCGTTAATGCAAGATTTTCTAAATTTGAATTATTTTAGGGAGCACACTTTGTCCTCCCATTGTACGGGAGTTTGTTTTGGCTGAATTTAATTTTGTATTGTCTTATTTTAGTTAAATGTTTTAAAAATGTAACATCTGATATTTCTTTGCAGTTGATTATTTTTGCAAAGGCTGAGAACAAACGGATGTTAGCTAGTAACTTTTTCTGACATTTCCTATCACAGTTTTCTAGTGTAAAAGTGCGCTGAATTGCATTGTGTTTCCTTGTTTTACTACCAGTTATTTTCCACTTGACAGGATGTTCGATTTTATTAGTATGATGATAGAACTCAAAAACAATCCTGTCAACCTGACGATCGTGCATCAGAGGATTTTCAACTAGCCGAGTTGTTTAACATCTCTTGTTCTCTAACGAAACACTTTCATTATTATTTTGTCGTGTAGTAGGGTTAGCAGCAGTAGTTTACAGCAGAAACATGTGTTTGTGTTGTCACAAGGGATTATGTGTGTACCTAACATTTTCAGTCTCATTTTGTTTCACTCGCTTTGTATGGTTTGCTAGCTTTACATTATTTTTTTTAAATAAAATTTTACTTCATTTTACTCTTTCAGAGATTTTCATACTTTCACTTTCAACAGCTTCTTTTCTCTTATTGTTACTGTTTCCTCATAATGTAATGCAGTCTCAGCTACCGGCGTAGCTCATACTGTAGCGTGGTTTCCTGCCTGTATATCGGTGTAATTGGGTTCATTTCTCCCTAGGGGTGATTACTTTTTTGCGTATTTTTCGAGGTTTACCGCAATTCGAAAGTGAACATCAGACATTTCCATAGTCTCATCTGCTTCATCGCACTGAATACCATCTCACTACCACTAATGCCTTCGACGCTAAATAAATTAGTATAGTTGATGCACCGTTGTTAAATAATAGACTAAAACCGTTCTCATCTCCTTATTACTTAAATTTTCTGCCTTATTGTTATTCTGTTTCAATTATTCTTTCTTGGTATTTATCCCTTAAGCTTTTATTTCCGTATGCCATTTTGTGTGCTTCAGTTTTGCTTCAAAATTTACTTATTTCTATTTTTCCTACATATTTTACCTACCAGTACCTCCTATAACTATAATATTTTTCTTCTACCTGTAATTTAATTTTTTCTGCCTTTTCTAGTTTTCTCGTCCTTTTCCTGCAATTTTTTTCTCCTGTACCCATTTAAATTATTGAATAATTGTTGTAAATAGAGGGAAATGGTTTAAAAATAAATATTTAAATTTCTGTGTTTGTGTATGTTTATAATACCGCTATGTAGCGGCTTGATCTAGAGATTCATTTTCTCATGATTATTGGTCAGTATATGGAATCGGTGCTCACTCTATATCGTCAGGAATTTGGAACGCTACAGTGAGCAGCGAAATCGGATTTCGTATTCCAGCTGTAACGGCTAGAAGATCATCATGCTGATCACATCTTACTACCGTACTGCCTAGATTAGCGGTCATCAGCACAATGCACCCTCGGGCTAGTGTCTATTACCCACGGATATTACAATGAATTAGCGTACATCAGTGGCTGCTGGCGGATATGCTTCCTCCCTCTGCCTTCTGCACGACGAGGCATATTCAGATACACTTTTTACCCGTTACCCATTTCAGCGAGTGATGACGACCATTGGGCTAGATGATCATTCCACTCGAAGTAAAGTAAGCATGCAGCTAGTCCGTCTTTGTTCTTCATGGATTGTAGCTCCGAGTATATTTTAGTGTATGTAATTGATTGTGCGGATGTATGTCAATCCGTTTCATAGGTCAAGATGTCAATAACGGTCAGTTCCCTTACAGTCACTATAGAACGCAGGACGTTGTCCGAAATCCTGCAGAGTATCATCCAACATCCTTATACATCTTTATTACTGCAGAGACTTTAAGAATGGGTACTGTAAACGTCCTACGATATAGGTTTGTCATCAAAGGACACCACTAAGCTCTCCTTTGCAGCAGTAGGAATCTGTCCTGACCTCTCTAGCAGGAACAACCCATTTGGTATACCCGTCTAGCTAAAGAAACTCATAAACATTGTACAGGAGGGCAGTAATTGGCTGTTATCTCCAGTCGGCATCACCGAAGAACGTACATCTTACCCTCAAACTGATTTTAATAAGAAATTAATTCAGACGAAATGAAGGAAATTATTTAACATTTATCTAAACTCTAAAGGTTATATGATTCTTTAAGACAATCTACGGCCATCATACTCGTAGACGAATGATAAGATGCCGAAGGCAAAGAAACCCCCTAATATCTGTTTACCACGAACTCCAGAGGGACTAGTGACAACATAGACTAGGTCTCTACCGAGAGGAACCTTGCTTGGATTACTGAACTTTTATAGAACTTTCGAGAAAGAAATCCGGTCTCTTTGCTAAACATGTCTAGTAATTTAAGAGCGGATTAAAAGAAAAAAACCTGTTATTGGCCTTCTCTATTACGGTTGTACGGATAAAATATCTGTTAACATCTGCTGTGTTCTTTTTCACTAGAGATAGATCTGTTAGTGGCGTCTTTATAGCACGTGTCTGTCATTAAGAATGGAATATTCCGCGACAATTAAAGATATATTAATTAAATGCAGGTAACTGAATATTGCGTTAAAAGAAGAATATCTGTTTGTTCCATTCTTTGTTATGATTGTGCGCATAAAAGTTCTCTTAATGCTTACTATGTTCGCTTTGACTAGTGAGAGATCTGTTAGTGGTGAATTTAATAAGAAGTGTCAGTAATAATGAATAGATAATTCCACGGAATTGGTCCGTATATTAATGTAATACAGGTAATTGTGATAGTGGCTTTCTTCGCTGTTATGTAAGTCTCTTAACATATACTAAATCCACTTTGACTAGTCAAAAATCTGTTGTAACGTATTTAGTAACAGGTGTCAGTGCTTTATGAAAAGAACATTCCACAGATTTACTCGGTACATTAATTAAATGCGGTTAATTGAGGTATGGCCAAAAGAGAAAATTTCTGTTAGTGGCATTCTTTGTTACGTTTGTACGGATAAAGAGTTCCTGTTAACGTCTGCTATGTTCTTTTTGAGTGGTGAAGATCTGTTAATCACTGATGCTAGTGCATTTTGAACAGAATATCCAACGAAATTGAAACATACCGTGTGTTTCAAAATGAATATCGGGGTTTTAAGGCTTTGTAGTATTTATTACATTTCACGTACAATTATAATACACGAAATGAAAGAGCAACTCAAACAGTTTCGCTACAAGTGCTCAATGTGAGTACTATTCGTCACACGGCACACATCGAGTCGATAAGCGAGTTCTTCCCTAACCTTGATCAATGTGTGTGGAGTAATTGTTGAAACAACTGATTCAATCCTCTGTCTTAAGTCTGGTAGGTCAGCTGGTAACGGAGGTACATACACACGATCCTTTATGAATTCCCAAAGGTAAAATTTGCATGGTGTAAATCTGGTGAACTTGGAGGCCATGCGAAACAAGCTCTTTCATTCGAGACCTTTTGGCCAATCCAGCGGTAGGGTACAACGTCGTTTAACCAATCGCGTACTTCCATATGCGTCTCCTTAAAATTCTCCACACAGATATCGCTGGAATTGCTAATTCACGACTAGTCTTCCGAACAGTTTTCTTGGGGCTACGCGTGAAAGACTCTCTCACTCATTCAACGCGCTTTCTAGCTACAGACAGAGGAAACAGTGCATGCGCGTGCAAAATTGTTTGAGTTGCTCTTTCATTTCATGTATTATTTATAATTATACGTTAAAAGTAATAAATACTACAAAACCTTAAAACCCCGATATTCATTTTGAAACACTCTGTATATTACATAAATGTAGGTAATTCAATAATGGGTAATAAAGTCTATTAGTTTCACTCATTGTTACAGTTACACTGGTAAAAGGTCTGTTAACATTTGTTATTTTTGCTTTGAATACTGAGAGATCTGTTAGTGGCGTATTTTAATAACAGGTACCAGTTGTATTTTGAATATAATATATCGTAGAATTTATCGATATATTGATGAAATTCAAGTAACATAAATACGACTCGAGAAAGAAGAAAACTGTTAGTAGCCTCTGTTTACAGGCGTAAATAGAATTTCTGATCACGTATGCTATTTTTGCTTAAACTAGTTAGAGAACTGTTAGTGGTTTATTTAATAACAGATGCCAATACTCTTTGAATGAAATATTCCCTGGAATTTATCAATATAGCTACTGATGAAATTCAAGTAACTAACATACTGCTCGAGAAATAATGTCCTTTGCTACGATTGTAGATATAGTTGATCTATTAAAGTTTGCGATTTTTGCTGAAACTAGTTGGAGATCTGTTCGTGGCGCATTTAATAACAGGCGCTAATATATTTTAAATGGGATATTCAGTGGAATTTATCGGTGTATTGATGAAATTATGTTACGGAGATACGGTTCAAGAAAGAAAAATCTGTTGATGGCATATTTTAAACCACTGGACACATTATGAATATAATTTTCTTCCGAATGAACGGTATATTAATAAAATGCAGGTAATTTATATAACTATACGAACCTAAAAAATATATTAGTAGCCTTTTTTTGTTACAATTGTAGCGATAGAAGATCTCATCCTCGTAACGTATTCAATCCTCGCTTTGATTAGTGAGAATTCTGTTAGCGGCGTATTTCATAGCAGTGCATTATGAATAGAATGTTCCCCAAAATTGATCTGCATAAAATGCAAACAATTTAAATCAGGTTCAAAAAAAATAAAAGTTCCGTTAGTGGCTTTCTGTGTTACTGTTTAAACATGAAAGATTTGACGTTGTCTCTGACTATTGAGAGATGTGTTAGTGGCGTATTCATTTATAGGAGTCAGTACATTGTGAATATCATATTCCAGTCTATTTTTCGGTATGTATTAATGACATGTAGGTAATTGAGTTACGGGACAAAAGAGAGAGATTTCTTAGATATCTTCTGTGTTGAAGTTATGCTGAGAGAAAATCTGTTATAACCAAATTCACCGTTTCTGGCTTGTGAAATAAGTAGTGGCAATGTTGAGAACAAATACCTTATCTTTGCCGCATTGTGTGGGAGAGAAATCTGACAACTGTGATTGGCAGACTGCTGACGCGACTTCTGTTTAGGAGGTGCCACCCTCTCTCAGCCGAAGTGGCAACAGATGTCACTGACTGGGCAAAGTAGTCAAGGACACGCTCTAGAAGCGCGAAGTTCGAGTATCTTGCCTTTACCGCAGTCAGTGGACAATAAGACTGACAACAAACACTGTGATTGGCAGATTGTTGACGTGCCGTGTATTTGAGTAGTACCGTTCTCAGCTAACTGGTAATAAGTGCTAACTGAGTGGCGTTTTACTTAAGGACACACGCCAGAAACGCTGGCACTGGCGGTAATTTCTATTATGTTTGCTCTCATCTATGAAAAATATATCTGGTAAATTTAATAATAGGTGTCAGTAAAATATGAATAGAACACTCTACTGTATTTGTCGATATTTATGAGAGAAATGCATGTAATTGAGTTACGGATAAAATAGAAATATTTTAATTGGTCATTTTACGACGTTTCATCAACTGCTATGGTTATCTAGCGTCTGAATGAGTTGAAGATGATAATTCCAGCGAAATGAGTTCGAGGTCCAACGCTCAAAATTACCCAATATTTGCTCTTAATGGGTTGAGGAAAACCCCGGATAAAAATATCAACCAGGCAACTTGTCCCAACTAGGTTTTGAAGCCGGGCCCGCTCGTTTTACGGTCAGGCATGCTAACCGTTACTCCATAACGATGGACAAAATGCTTGTTAGTAGCCTTCTTTGTTACGGTTTAAGGTTAGAAGCTATATGATCGTGTACAGAGCTTTTATTTTATTTGTGAAACGTTACATTTGCGGGGGGAGAGGATATTGGAGAAGGTTACAATGCTTTTTAATATGCTGACGTCCAAGACTAACAAGCAAACATTCTGATGGGGGCAGATAAAAAGTTAAATTTATTTTTTTCACCATGTTAATAATGTCAAAAGAAGTGCTAATACAAATTTTGGCCACTCGACCGCAATTACGAGGCCATAAAAAAATAAGTTCGCCAGAGGCCATTAACAGAAAAAGACACAATTTCATAGGAAAAATTTATTGGAACAGACACAGCAATTGTTGAGCTATTTTTCAACATATTTTCCACCGCAATGATTGAGCCATTTCTCATATCATGGGATCGATAGAAAGAGATGCAGGAGCTGTCAAACGCTAGTTCTGATCCCAGGCGACTGACTGCTATGACACACAAATTGATCCCATGGTATGAAAAATATCTCAATTCCAGTGGGGGATATGTTGAAAAATAGCATAACAATTGCGGTATCTGTTTCAATAAATCTTGCCATGCATTTGTGTTTTTTCTGTAAACGGCCCCAGGGAAAATCACTTTCTGAACTGCCTCGTAATTGCGGTCGAGTGGCCAAAATTTGTATAAGCACTTGTTTTGACATTATTAACATGTGGAAGAATAAAATTTAACTTTTTTATCTGCCCCATCAGAACGTTTGCTTGTGAGACAAGCCACTTGAAATTTAATTATCACTGGCCGACAGAGATATAATGAAATATCTGTACTATATTCCATTTGACTAGTGAGACATCTATTAGTGGCGTAGTTAATAACAGGGGGCAGTGCATTATTAATATAATATACCTCTAAATTTGTCCGTATATTAATGAAATGTCGCAACGTGTTTAAATTAGTGTGTGTACCGGAATACTTGACCATGAGAGATATTACCTACATAGTAATATCATGTCCCTGTGAGTAGAGCTTTATGATAGTTTAACATCTGCATGTCGCGTCTATAAAAACTCACTTACGCAGTGACCCCATGAAAGTATTAGCGCTCGCTGAACGTATAATAATAAGCTATTGCAGCCTGGAGATACCAAAAATTCTCGTCGACGTGTTTACCATAAGGAATATAAAGCGGTTCTTTTGGATTCTCAAATCCTCTCGTCGTGTAGAGTGGAAATCTGATATGAAACCACTTCCATTTAATTAATTGACTGGCTTGTGTAACATAATCTCGTTGACAGTGGCGCAGTGATAGCGTATGACTCCTAATCCATCGGGTTCGGATTATGTAGGTGGCCTATATTTGACCAATATGCGGTTTAGCTTGTCTCTGATTACGTAAACCGCAATATATTCATTGTACAAACTTGACCAATAATTTTGAAGCCTTGAAACATGATAACTAATATTTCTTCTAGCATTAATATAGATCTCTCGTGATTAAAGTCTATAATTATTTGTCATACAGGGACATCATTTTATTTTTACTTCAATTTTTATTGTACCTGAGTTTTTGAATGTACTTCACTCCCACCTCTTCTACTAATGAAGTTCCAACTCCACACAGAACCAAGACCGCAGATAGTAAGCAGTACTGAGTTACTGAGTATAGTACGTTCCAGAAATATGTTCGCGTTTTCCAGTGACGAAAGAGCTTTCAATATTGAATCATATTTTCGCACAGGTACTGTCCGCTTGCCTACGTCGCATCCCGATTTCCCCCACCTGCTTCTGCTCGCCCCTCTGTAATAGCTGGGATGTCTTAGCTCTTTTCTGAAAACATTAATTTCTCTTAGGAATTGGAAGTTTACGTAATATTATACAGCTGTTTAATTTAACTTAAATAAAAGGGCCTCGTTAAGTAATTAACTGTCACGTGATTTCCTCCTTTTCTACAATCCTGCGGCATAACCACTTGGACGGACAGTAGATAGCATGTCTGAGTAATTTTATATTTTCGAGTCGGGCAGAAGTGAAGATTGAATTTACAGTACGTAGAGTAGGTACAGAATTATTTCAACATGAGTTACTAGTACGAAGGACGAAACTGGCAATTGGAATTAGATGCAATAGTCTATAGTGCGATAATATGCACAAAAGAACTGAAGCCTGTATCGAAATGAACGGCCACCATTTTCAAAATTGTATTTAAATATTCATATTATGATTATTTTTCAATTTAACTTCTTTCTCTATATTGTACGCTAATGTGCTGTAGACAGTATAATATACACTGCATAATGAATGCGTTCGCATGGTTAACTCACTTCGTGAGTAAAAACACTTATTCTTAATACAGTACTGTACTTTGATTAAAGAAAAACCTAATGAAAATTATCAAACTCAAAATCGCGATATTTCCTAGTTTACGTAAATGGATGAACTACTTTTCTTCCTTCCTATACCTAGTAGAGTGATTTGTGTTTTACGCCAGTATCATCGAACTCCAATCTTGGAGGGGGGAGCAAGCGGTGTTTCCGGTTCTCTAAAGGTATAGACAGGTTAATATTAAAAATGTTAGTAAAAATAAAATGATGTCCCTGTAGATATGTAAAGTATAAGACAAGACTAACTGTAGTAACTTTCGAGGAATATCACTTTTGTTGGCGTCGTACAAAATTTTGTCGAATATCCTTTTGAGAAGATTAACTCCATATGTAGATGAAATTATTGGGGATCATCAGTGTGGTTTTAGGCGTAATAGATCGACTATTTAACAGATTTTTTGTATTCGACAGATATTGGAGAAAAAAAAGGGAGTATAAGAGTACAGTACATCAGTTATTCATAGATTTCAAAAAGGCATATGACTCGGTTAAGAGAGTAGTTTTATATGATATTCTTATTGAATTTGGTATTCCCAAGAAACTAGTTCGATTAATTAAAATGTGTCTTAGTGAAACTTACAGCAGAGTCCGTTTAGGCCAGTTTCTATCTGATGCTTTTCCAATTCACTGCGGGCTAAAGCAGGGAGATGCATTGTCACCTCTACTTTTTAACTTCGCTCTAGAATATGCCATTAGGAAAGTTCAGGGTAACACAGAGGGTTTGGAATTGAACGGGTTACATCAGCTTCTTGTCTATGCGGATGACGTGAATATGTTAGGAGAAAATCCACAAACGATTAGGGAAAACACGGAAATTCTACTTGAAGCAAGTAAAACGATAGGATTAGAAGTAAATCCCGAAAAGACAAAGTATATGATTATGTCTCGTGACCAGAATATTATACGAAATGGAACTGTAAAAGTTGGAGATTTATCCTTTGAAGAGTTGGAAAAATTCAAATATCTTGGAGCAACAGTAACAAATATAAGTGACACTCGGGAGAAAATTAAACGCAGAATAAATATGGGAAATGCGTGTTATTATTCGGTTGAGAAGCTTTTGTCATCTAGTCTGCTGTCAAAAAATCTAAAAGTTAGAATTTATAAAACAGTTATATTACCGGTTATTCTGTATGGTTGTGAAACTTGGACTCTGATTTTGGGAGAGGAACAGAGATTAAGGGTATTTGAGAATAAGGTTCTTAGGAAAATATTTGGGGCTAAGAGGGATGAAGTTACAGGAGAATGGAGAAAGTTACACAACGCAGAGCTGCACGCATTGTATTCTTCACCTGACATAATTAGGAACATTAAATCTAGACGTTTGAGATGGGCAGGGCATGTAGCATGCATGGGCGTATCCAGAAATGCATATAGAGTGTTAGTTGGGAGGCCGAGACGTAGATGGGAAAATAATATTAAAATGGATTTGAGGGAGGTGGGATATGATGATAGAGACTGGATTAATCTATCTCAGGATAGGGATCAATGGCGGGCTTATGTGAGGGCGGCAATGAACCTTCGGGTTCCTTAAAAGCCAATAAGTAAGTATATGTATGTATAGTATATCCTTAATTCTACAGTGGTCGCACGGCGTCTCAGACACAGCACATTACATTCTTATAGTTACTTTAAGAAATCTGTAAATTATTGCTCTAAACTGACACCCAACTCTCAGCAAACTATTCATAATGAACACATCAAAGCGACACAACTCTGATGGTGTTAAGGGGTTAGGAACAGCTTACAGCACTAACATTTTTGGAAATATTCAACATTTTTTATCTTATACAATAATGAATATTGGTATATGTAAAACATTGTCCTTCTGATATATAAAAAAAATATATTTTTACGATTTAAAAAATTATTTATATAAGGTAAAGTACCCAAATAAGAGACACTTTTTTTTAAGTGCTTATAAATTAGGATTGTAATAGTTATTTTTAATCTGAATGTGTGGAATACATACAGCATTTCGTCTATTTTTTGAATTGACAATTCAAATTTGTCAGCTTTTATTATTACTTTAAAATATAAAAAAAGCAAAACTGTGAAATATTGATGTGTCGGAAATGGGTTCCAAATAAGAGATACGTGTGTTATTTAAGTTTATTTTTGAACATATTTGGCTCAAAATTGAAGCAATATATAACATTGTGAAGTCATGTAGATACTTTAATAAATTCAGGTATATTTTAAAATTGAAGGGATCAGTGCAACAGTGGTATAACTCATCTCAACAGAATTTCTGTTGTTTATTTCGCATTTTTTCAAGTGAAATTAAGACGGTTTACAAAAAGAACACAAAGTCAGTCAAATCGGACATGAATGTATTAATCTTATTTAGGCTACTATTACTAACATTAATATTTTGCTAGAGAAAGAAAAATGATAGGATATTAAATTTCGATCTCCATATTTTAATTTTAAGTTCATAGCACTTATTTACGGACCCCTTTAATTGACAAAATTCTTATTTCGGTGCACTGAGCAAGTTGGACAAATGAAAGGTTCTTCGTCAGTGCTGCAGTCTTCGTATGTCCAACGATGACATTTTGTGTCCTCTGAAAAAAAATTCAGTGCAAAACAAGCACTCTCCATCATCATAATTCTCTCCACATTCCGAGTCACTAGAGTTAATTAATTCCATTTCCGCATCTGATTCTTCATCACTGGACGAACTCAAGCAGTGCTTCTTGGACTGAGTTTTTCTGTGGTTTTTGTTGTTTTGCGAACAACTTCCTGCGAGCTTCATTTTTTCTTTGTTTTTCCTTTTCTAAACTCTCTCTCTCATTTGTTTCTTATAAGAGCTGATATTATGATAGCTCATTTTCCTGTTGTGGATGACTTTACATGCGACTACCCACTGGTTGAAGCTTGCGGCTTTTGAGATTGTGGTTATTGCTGCTGCTTCTGTAGGCATAACTGTGATATAACCAAAGTTATCGTTTCTGGCGCGTGAAATAAGTAATGGGAACGTTGAGAGCGAATAACTTATGTTTGCAAGAGCCTATGGGCATTAAAGCTGACAACTGTGATTGGCAGATTGCTTACGTGACGTGTTGGGTGTTACCGTTCTCAGTTACACTGGCAACAAGTGCTCACTGACTGGCTTTTTACTCAAGAACACACGCCACAAACGCTGGCACTGGTCATAGTGGCGACATTTACACAGGTCCAACGAAATTTTCGAAACCAGGAATCACAATTAAATTTAATAGTTTTAATAATTACACAAGATTTTTATTAGAAATATATAGAGAATATTTTACGAATTAAGCACTTATGTTTTGATCTTTAAGTAAGGTAAATATTGTCGGACTAGCCAATTTTAATTGACTTTAGCCATTGATATTATTGTCATCTCAATGAATAATTGATTTTAGTCATTAATAATAATAACTTAATTATTTCAATTTATAATTTTTGTAATAAATAATTGAGGACAATGGATAATTAATGATTGACTTAATTCGTAATTAATTTTAATTAATAGTTCAATTAATCTTTCATTGGTTCTTATGTAGTTGCTGGCAGACAAACTAACACGACTGGAAGCATTAACGCTTTTCGTAAACTCTCAAAGGTGAGCATCATAGTAATACCAAATAATGGTTCTAAATAGGAGACACTATCTCTTAATAGGACCCCTAGATATCTCTTATTAGGGAACAGAGTAAGTAAAAATGAAATAGCTACCCAAGATCATAAATTATTATCTTCCTTATTAGCAATCTACCTTATTATATGCAACATTTTCCCAGCAATTTTATAAAATTAATAATGAATTTGTTGTAGCTTACATCAACTGCTGTTCTCTTCCTCAACAAAAACCAGTAAAGAGTTCAAAGTATGAAAAGTTACTTTTCTTGCTCTCAGCTTCGTTGCTTACTTTCAACTGAGGTTAGACAAAGAACACGGTGCCTTAGAACAGTGGCCGGCAGAAGCTGCAGTTAAGACGTAAGAGCCAGTCAGGCCTCAAGAGCTTGGAAGAGCGAGCAGTTGAGTCGTATTACTGTTAACACGCACAAGCGCAGTGGCGCCAGTGCAGCAATGATACGACAGTTCTTGGAGATAAATTGATGGAATCACATTCCTGTATTTTTCTAGGGAATAACTACTCTGCGGTCATGATGGCAACATTCTTGGCAAATACCCCGTCATTAAAAGAACGCATGTTCTTTGCAATGGCTAGTGAAATCCTATATCTTAAGCCTTAAGCTTACCATTGATTCACTGACAGTGTGTTCCCTAGCTTCATTTAACAATTTATCTTTCTATTTCTGCACCAGTATTTGTCGACATTCTCCCCCATATTTGGCATATTCGTGTGGCCCACAGAATAATGGCATTGTATATTGAATTTCTTTACATGCTGAAACAGCTTGCCACAAATCAAACACTTCGCCATTCCTCCATACTCCATAACACAGTTTGATCTCGACAAAGCATTTAGCTTGGGCACGATAGTAACACAAAGTGATGGTGTGTTTCTAAAGTTGAAATATACTTTGCATACTACTCACCAAGTTAGGGCCTAGATAGTTCAATCTGTATATTGTGTAGGAAAATGTCTGTTAAAAACACATGAACTGTTTTCAAGTTTCCGAGTAGACAAAGTGTTGTAGTACTGCCTAAATTATTTATTTCTATATCTGTATATTTATAGCACTTTCGGAGCCTCATTTACAAAATGCAAACGCTTCTGCAGCTGGCTGTATTACGAATTTCATATTATTATAGGTATATTAAATTTGATTACAAACCAAAATATTTTGTTACATTGATTTATCACGGATGCACAGTTTTGTTTTCGTACAAATGTATTGTAATTCTGCTGTTCCCATACTACCTCAGACGAATGGATCGCGCTCTGTCATTGCATAGGCGCCGTACCACCACTGTTCAGTTGAACCTTCTCTCCTCGCTGTGCTCAGTATGCAGAGTTTCCCGAGCAAAGAGCGTGGCGGCGCCGTGGTATGACGTCACAGAGCACGGAACATGCCGGTCACTGCCTTAGAAGAACAAACATTGATTTACCATAGTTGTCGAGAGATGGCAAATTATACAGGAGAAGTTAACAATGTATCTCTTATTAAGGCCTGTCTCTTATTTGGGTACTTTATATGTATATATATATATATATATATATATATATTTTTTTTTTTTTTTTTTTTTTTTTTTTTTTTCAAATTTCAAAACTGTGGCAGTTCGCTTTGCAGTGATGAAGTTTTTCCCTCATAACCCATAAACTTGTTAACTTTTTCAAGTTCTCTCTCTTTTATTTCACTGCTGAAACATATGTTTACAATAGCCTATCATGTTCTTTCAACTACATTCCTTAATAAATAATATATATTTTTTATTTTGTGTTATAAGAAAATATTGATATTTGACCATTTTCTAAAGGAATTTATTTTTTTATCAGACAAGCTATCAAACGTTGAGAAGTGACTTTGCATCATATTGTAACTATGATATGCATAAATATACACAAAAGATTTCATAACAGGATGTTGAATACTTTTTGAGTTATGAGGGAAACGCTTCATCACTGCATAGTGAATTTTGAATTTTGGAAAAAAAAATATATATATATATAAATCATTTTTCTTAAATCGTAAAAATATTTTTATCGTACACCAGAAGGACAGTGTTTTACACGTCATAATTTTCATTGTTGTACAAGATACAGTAATGGAGAAAAAAAAGTGTTGAATATTTCCACAATTTTACTCCTTTAAGCTGTACTTAACCTCTTACGGGGATGGACCTGGATACAGGAATGACCAAATATTTGACCAAATTAACTTTTTTATTGTAGCGTAAAATACTTCATAGTATTGAATTCACTTGAGCAAAATTTCAAGGTCGTTAGGAAGAAAATAATTCGTTTCCGCCATTTTTAAATATGTGTGCTGAAGCTTGTCTGTTGAATAACCGGAGTTTTTACTTTATATTTTTCAACATTTGTCGGCATATTTATTGAGAATATTATACGATTCTCTAACACAGACTTTTTCTCTATTATTACATGCCTTTCAACTCAGGTTTCAAAACTAATTCTCTCTTCTTTTTCTCTTTCTGTGCATTGTAAAAATTGAATTCCTTTCTCTTTTGATATGATCTCATTTTAATATTTTATACAAATTAATAATTCCATCACAATTCGTAATCCTTTTAGAATAATATCATTTAATATGTAAAATCTCAGACAGTTATACAGATAATTGAATGAAATTTTCAGGGCATATTCTTAAATTATACATGAACAATTCTGTAAGAGGAAAATGATAAATTAAAGAATAAGTTAAAAGTAGACGTGCAATTTTCCTTTGTGTTCATAAAAATACAAAACAAATATAAACATATAAAAATAAAAATTTATAAAAAATCATCCTTAATTTTCTTTTAAAACTGCTATCGCTCTCGATTGGTTTTAAATTTTGAATTACTTCATTCAGTTGCGATTGCATTACATAGTTAAAAGAGAAAAAAATATTAATTTTTATAGGCTAAATTTATTCCTATTTAATGTTTAAATTGTTAAAAATCTCATTTGTGCTTCCATTACTATTACAATTGTGTTAGATGGTATGATACGAATCAGTCTCCTTGTTTTATCAAGAAAATGCACTCCAGTAGTCAAGATGTTATAAATTTTAACCACAACATGACAAGACTATCATGTAGACAGAGCGGTGAAACTCTAGTACATCTATAATAATTCCGGAGAGCTAATGAGGATTTATGTTGTGAATTAACAACGTAATTAAATTTATAGCATGACGCAAGACTCGCATACTAAATTCCCGTCACATATAGTCTGCAGTGAAGAGAGGTAAACTGAAATGTTAGTGACTGATAGAAATTCCCTTAAAGTAATAAAACAGAATGTAACGTCTCCGCTTCTGTTTGTTAAATAACTAATTCAAGTTTCAAACAGTACAAAAATGTTTATGCCTGGCTCTTATGCATAGTGTTAATGAATGAGTTTTCGTAAATTTAAGGGTTGCTGAAATGGGGTGAGACGGATGCCATGGTCGGAAATATCAAAAGGCGGAACTAGAACACAGCGAAATATTTGATTTTCTACCTCCGTGATAGACAACCCAATGATCCTCCACTTCTTTCTTTCTTTCTTTCTTTCTTTCTTTCTTTCTTTCTTTCTTTCTTTCTTTCTTTCTTTCTTTCTTTCTTTCTTTCTTTCTCTCAGTTTAACCTCTCCCTTCTAGGTACATTTACACGACCCACGCCACACGGGCCTTACAGGGCCGCGACCTGTCGGGAGAGGAATTAAGCTATGGATCACATACATACTTTTTTGACCACACAAGGACATGGAGGGCCTCCCCGGATGAGGGATCAGCTCTATGCCAGGGCCGCCTCCGATACAACACAAACATTTAAGACATTACACATCATTCACTCAGACACATATGAAAGGATTAAGGGAAGGATCGCCGTCCATGGCCGGACTTTCAAGAGGTACAATCCCGGCATTTGCCTGGAAATAACTGAGGAAACCATGAAAACCTCAGTTAGGATCCACTTCATTCAGTTGGCAATATTCACAGTATGACGTTGGCTGACTTCTAAAAATCTTATAGTTCCTTATTATGTGCATATTTCATCTAAGAAGTGTTAGACTATGTATTTGTTATTTAGGATAATAACATTTGTAGACTTCAGAAGTTTTTACCAGCAGATGCACATTGAAAATATACACAGATTTCACTCATAATTAGGGCTAGGATTTTGATGACCTATATCATGAAAAAATGTCCTAAAAACAATGCATTTATGACCTAAAAATCTGAAAAAAAAATGCCCTTAAAATGCCCTAAAATTGATCTTACATAATTAGCTTAGCATGAAAAGAGGTTTTGTACTACTTAATATTTAGACTTGTAATTAAATTAAATTTTACATATGTTTTTCTAAGTAGTGCACTTTAATTATTTTACCTGATGTAGTTTCCATGTACAGTATGATCATTCACCTCTGTGTCGGCATGTGGACGTGAGGTCAGCAGTCAGCTGGTCAGTCTTGATCCTTCATGTATTGTAGCGCCATGGATTTACTTTACTTTTAGTTTCCATGTAATCCACCATAAGGCTAGTCTTATTCGGAATTAGCAGGTATAGAGGAGTCTATATTGAAGGGTGGTTGGACTGATCCATTACATGGGGTGTACTACGTTAAAATGGCAATATTTGTATAGAAAAAACGATTAAAATATTATAGAAAATAATGGGTATTAATGGACAAAATATGTAAAGAAAACATCAAAGGAAATAAAAATTATTTTACATTAATAATGGGGATTTATGGTAAAAATTAAATGAAAATGCATAAAAAATTACCTAATAAAACAAAAAATGATCTTATGAGTTGAAACAGGCAAAAAATTGAAGAAAAAATGCCTTAAAAAATATGTCTTAAAACACTCAGTTTATCACATAACATATAAATACTAAAGCAACTATGTTTCTGGCTTACTAGAAAAAAGATGCGATTTCATCAAAATCCTAGCCCTTCTCATAATCCAAATTTCGGAAAAAATTGGAATTACGAAATATTAAAGTAAGTAAGTCATATCACATGACTTGTTTTCCATTCCGAATCTTATGCAAATAAATGGATAAAGACATCCAACTCAATGTAAGGTTTAGAAAGGGTATTGCAGTGATGTTAAACCCAAGTCAATGGAGGAAAGAACTGGACCTACATCTCATGTTGCACAGCCCCATCAGTACTACAGGTAACCATTATACAAACAATACCATTATTAGTATTTTTCATATTACTTCCCAAAAGGACCGTAATGGTTATATGCTTTAATCTAACTAGAGAGTCGACCTGGTTGGCAAGTTGGTATAGCGCTAGCCTTCTATGCCCAAGGTTGCGGGTTCGATCCCGGGCCAGGTCGATGGTATATAAGTGTGCTTAAATGCGACAGGCTCATGTCAGTAGATTTACTGGCATGTAAAAGAACTCCTGCGGGACAAAATTCCGGCACATCCGGCGTCGCTGATATAACCTCGGCAGTTGCGAACGTCGTTAAATAAAACATAACATTCTAACTAGAGGTTTTGATTTATCTAGGGAAAATCATAACTCGATTGGGATTTAATTGTCTATTACAGGATTATTCCTTTAGAATAATTTCTGCTTGAGGAGGAACGGAGAAAGGTAATTTGTTTTAACTCCTAAATTACTTTACATGCATATCTAAGGCAATATACTCAAATATAAGAAATGAAAAATTATATTACTGGTATACTTAATTCCTCAAATACCTTTAAACCAATAAAAAAACAAGGAAAATAAACTCTTTTTTTTTCTAAAAAGTTTCAAGTGTTCTGCACTTGTGACCCTCTAATTCACTGTAAGTTATTGCTGCAGTTAAATATACACAGGACACTGGACGTAGGTATTTCTGCAACAACTGGAGAACTTATATATGAATATTACAGTCATTTGAAAAACTGACTATTATGAGAAAAAATTATACTTGCGGCGTTTCTGCAATTTACGATTCGTTTGTGGTGGACAGAGAAGATTTTGCGGTGAAATTTCGCGGTGTACACCCATTTCCGTCTTTCATTCGACCGAAAGTTTTTATCCCTCCCTTTTTTTTTTCTCTTTCTCCTGTACGGAGGAGGGACCCGAAGGCTTGCACTGCCTTATTGTGCTTGCCACTCCTGTTCTGTGAATGATTAAGTAGCCGAACGGCCGCGCTCTTGTACAAGTACAGCACGCCGTACCTTGAACTTAACTCGGGCTATGGTAAGGCTGATGGTGATGATGATGATGATGATGATGATGATGATGATGATGATGATATGTGAATTAATTATGACAAAATGAGTCCGAAGTCCAACGTCGAAGGTTACCCAGCAATTCTGCTTCAATTGGTTGAGGGAAAACTCCGGAAAAAACCCAACCAGGTAACTTGTCGTAACTAAAAAATAGGATTTCAATCCTGGTCTGCTCCCTTTCATGGCCAGACGTGCTAACCATTACTCCACAGCGGTGGACTCTATATCCCCTTACTCTTATATGATCTGCAATAGTCATAATTGGAGCAATATTAACCAAGACGAAGAAAGAAGAAAGAAATTCCCCTTGTAAAGTTGAAGGTGCACATTATAAACAAACATAAAGCATTAATCGTAAGGAAATTATCATATATTTATAGGGGAATATTTCATTTATATGACGTCATTCCATTTTCGGCCAATGAAGTGTAATGAAATTTTGAATTCCAACCAATCAGTCATACATCGCGATAATTTCTGCAGCTCGATTTATCATTATCAATTTATCGCATGGTCGTTCTTTTGTTAAGTAAGTCAGTAATCGCCAAATGTTTCCACGTAAATCGATAAGCATGAATCCATTGTATTAAATAAAGTGCGAAATCCTACTTCCACATCTACATCTTCATCTTCTAATTCCATGTCCATTGTATCTAAAGAAAATGACATATCTTTCACAACAATTGTTAATTTAATTAATGTATTAATCAGGTTATTTGTAATTATACTATAAAATGTTTAAATTAAATTATGATTTCAGCAGATAATGAAAACGTATTTCTATTATCATAACAAGAGAAAAGCGCAGTACATACAATTAACATTTTAAAACCTGTAGGCCTGTTTTTCACTTTTCTAAATTCGCATTACTGAATAACATTCAATTTCTTTATTTCAGTAACCGTTATTCATCTATTTCGACTTCACAATATGTGAATAGTTTAAGTATTCATAAATATAGAATTATTACGATTTTGTGAGCGAATTTTATTGATAGGTCTAATATTATTTACATTTTTACTTTATTTACGAAATGGTCCTAATAAATTTCACTCGAGGTCTGAGATTTCTCAAATAAATCCACGAGCGAAACTCGTGGATTTATCGGCAAATCTCAGACTTCTTGTGACATTACTATAGATAAATAGTTATAATGCCTATGAAAGATGATTCATTTCCGATATTTTAACTTATCGCTGAAGACCTATATTGCGTCTCATATCCAACGAAGCCAAGCTTTCAGCGTGACAGGAACGTAGAGCATCGCGTATCACTATCTCTATACAGACACAGAATATTTATCTCAGTGCCAAGTACAGCACTCTCTCTGAATGGTGGACATAAACTTGGAGACAGTCGGGTGCATACTGACATGGTTTTAGCATATGGAATACTGCAAAGCGTAAACAAGGACGAGAAAAGATTTCTGCGTTCACGTCTGTCAACATCCCACGACGTGTAGCTCAATTGGTAGAGAAACTGGCTACGGATTTGCAGGTCCTGAGTTCAATTCCGGGTGTTGGGATTCTATTCGTTGCGAAAGCTCCCAGAATAGTTCTGGAGCAGTGTTGAATTCAGACTTTTCCCCGGGGGAGATTTATTTTATACCGGTTGGAAGGTGGGACAGACAGCAAAAGAAACAAGAATTCAGATTTTACGTAACGAAGTTTATGTATATCACTGTTACTCTTCAAAATACATTTACATGTTTTCTTGGACAATAAACCAAAATGAGGAAAGAGAGATCGAAGTAGCAAAACGAGATTTGTAACTGTCTTAGTATCACTGGGTATATTGTGCTATACGAGAAGAGAAACGAAGGTATCAGAAGGGAACTCGACATTTTAACCAAAATACACCAATATAATAATAATTGTAAAGAATAGTTACAACGAATGGAGGATTACCGCATCCAAAATTAGTATTGAACTATAGAGTGAAAGGCATAAGAAATGTTGGCAGACCGAAGAAGAGATGGGTAGTACAGTTATAATTCATGAGGCCGGAACAATGTGGCTTAATCCTTCATGATGATGATTACGGTGATGATGATGATGATGATGATGACGATGACGATGATGGTGATGATGATGTACAGGGTGATTCACGAGGATTTACTGTCCTTTACGGAGCTTCTTTCCGAAGGCATTCTGAGCAAAAAATGTCATATAAACATGGGTCCTATTCTCAATATTTACAGAGTTACGTTTCATTTTTTTTAACGCATTGCTGTGAACAACGCGTGATCTGGGTCAGCGTGCAGTCAGCAGCCAACGTGAGCGCTACGAAAATCAAAGATAGCCGTATGCAGTTACGTAGAGCGATGAGTGCCGTTCACAAGCGTGCGGCCAAGTGTACTCAAGCGGACGGCGATATTTTTTTAATGTGTTGTAAACTCTCCAAGACTGTAAATTAGGATGCAAAATTGAACTTCAAATAATTAATTCGATGGAAGTGGTGTAATTTGTAATAATTGTTGTGATAAGTATGTAAGAATAATGTAATTTTCTAGTTAAAAATATAAAAAGATGTCTGTACGAAGCAACTAAGGAGTTCACAGCACATTTTTAGCTTCATAATGTTTTCCAATTAAAGAACTGATACTTCTGAATGGTTCATTCTCTATTTGTATTATTCTTTTACCTTCAAACTAAAGAAAAAACGTATTTTACAAACAACTTTAAATTATTTAACTCTGAAAATATTGAGAATAGGAACTATGTTCATATGACTTTTTTTGTTTAAAATGTCTTCAGAAATAAGCTGCGTAAAGGACGGTAAATCCTCTTGAATCGCCCTGTATAGTATCCGAAATAGATTTCTGGAGGAGGGCATCTCGAAAATCAAGCAGGGTTTTAGTTAGAAATAAAAACAATTAGAGAAATTATAGATGTTAAAAACGTATCTTAGAGTTTGAAAAACAGGCCTGGGTATAAAGAAGAAGGGGAAAGGAAAGGAGATACTCTCGCCCATGTCCTTTACGCTCATACCACTTTAGGAACAAACACACAGCAAGGCACTGTGCTTCAGTGTTGGATTTTAGGCGACCAGCGAGAGCCGGAAGCTACGAAGTCTGCCTTATACAATCCGTCACTCAGCAGTGCTTTCCTTCCTGTCTACTCGTACCGGTCCGAAATATAACTGTGTCTCTGCCGGGGAAGGTGAAGTAGGGTGGGGGGGGGGTTAAGTAGTAGTCTGCAGTGACTCGATTGAGTGATTATACCCCAGGCCTTTGTAGAAGGAGGAATATTAAAATGGTATGGACATGTGAAGAGGATGAGAAGTGATGGAATACCAAAGATGATACTAGAATGGGAATAGAAGACGACATAAGACGGGGAAGATCTAACCAACAATGGCTGGATAGGGTCTGAAGAAATATGACTTATAGAAGGTTGACCGAAAGAAAACACGGAGAATAGGAACTTACGGGATTATTATTATTATTATTATTATTATTATTATTATTATTATTATTATTATTATTATTATTATTATTATTATTATTATTATTATTATTATTTTCGCTGTTATTTATACTCGCTTTAACATCTTTGGTCATATCACGAGTTAATCTTTGGTTGAAATCCGAAGGCCTGTTTACTATTGTTGAGACGGTTCCTCGTATAGGATGAGGAGATTTTGATTAGATTAGTATTTCGTGTTAATATTCTTATATGGATAGGATGCGCGGACGTGTAAGTTAGTTTCAAAATCTGAGACGGAAGTAACAGGTGGACAGGAAGGCCGAAAGGAAGCCAGGCTGACAGGAAACATGTGTCCAGGCGTGGAGTTGACTGATGAGGGAATGTATGGACTTTGCCTGCGGGTGGTCAGTAAGATGACGCCAAGCCAGGTTCCAAAAGAGATGATCTGGTATATGTCAGAGAATTGTCAGGACGCCGGAAGTAGGAAATGTTCTAGTCAACGAACAATTTTTGAAGAACGCGTCTTAAGTGACGTAAGTGTAATCATGGCCAATCAGGATTCTTAATAGAGACACGTGATGTATAGATAGGAGGGCGAAATTCTATGTTTGGTGGTTGAAAGTAGAGGGTAGATTTGGCAGAGAGACAGAAGGCATATAGAACGCGTACGGAGAAGTTGCACTCCGCATATTCTCGGCAAACCTAACTCGGAAGTATAACAATTTACGGACTTAGAAGTTTTTAGTGGGTGTAGTAAGAAGTCGTGTGTTGCATTATTATTATAAGTCTGAATTCTTTCCTCTCATCACGTTATCAACTGTCCGTTATATTACTGGTGTTTTATAGTACAAAAGATATAATTACGTGAACTTAGAAATTAGTATACCAACTTGCGGGAAGTGAGAGCGAGATATTATACACTTGGACGCGCATTTCTGCTAATCTGAAACGAACACTTAATAATAATAATAATAAACGCTTTCATAGTTCTTACCAACAACTTCTGGTGTGCGCCTACATCATTTCAACTTACGAGCACGTCTCCCAAACCCCATGTCCCGACCGTTTTGCAGCTGACCTGGGAATCTCATACCTCTACCGGAGTAATCTCGAGGAGGCTGGCGCCCAAATTAATCAGTGTATATAATTAATTATTGACATCGACGTGCCATCCTCGAGATACTTTCCATATTTCGGAGCTGGCAGCCGAGGGCAAGGAAAGGCGTCGTGGGCAACGACGACAGACGACCGTCGCAGACATGGCGACCCCAACGACGACCGACCGTCGCATTGTTGAGACTGGTTCTATTGTTGTGAACTAGATGGCGACTGTATATATATTACTGATTAGTTATGAATATGATTTCGGTGATGAATGAGGCCGGTGATTTTCAGGGATGTTGTGGCCCGAATTTCCTGGCATTTGCCTTACGGTTGAGGAAAAACCCTGAAAAACCTCAACCAGGAAATTCAACCCAACCGGGAATTGAACTCGGGCTCTCTGCATAAGAGACCAGCATGCTGATCCCTACACCACAGAGGTGTATTATTATTTTTTTATTTTATTTTATTATTATTATTATTATTATTATTATTATTATTATTATTATTATTATTATTGATATGGTGTAATATTTCTTAAATATTACAATTAATCATGTTGCAAGCATGAAGTAGTAGCTATATTCAAGGGAGCCTCGTGGGTTTGAAATGTGGTGCCCTTGGCTAGAGACATTATCATAACCAAATAATCCACGACTTGATGTACAGTTATATGTAACGGATTGGGATAATAATGACCAGAAATGCCCCGATAGAGTCCAATCGTGTACCTCGGCCAGGAATTATATTGGTGACACAACCGCGCTGTACGCATGTATTAGATAAGATTGAAGTGTTGCTAGCGGCGGTCTGATATTCTCCAGGCATCCCTTTTATCTAAGGGATCGGAGGCCACAATTTGCTGAACGCGGGCGGAGGGTTAGCGGGAGGTTGAACCCGTGACACAGTGCAGGGGTCTACTAATCTAATTGTTGTGTTACTAGGTCCTGGTGTTAAGGAATTCGCGCCACGCCACAATAAACACGCGTGTTCTGGAGTAGCTCGATCAATTGACTGGTTTAGTGACAGAACGACTTAACCAACACCCGATATGATGAGACATCTTCAGGAAACAATCAACAAACAAAATATTAGTATGACTAAGTTAACATATAGGCCTACGTTTTGTTACGCGCTTTATTTTATTTATTTGTTTGTTTATATATTTATTTACTGATTTAGTTATTTATTTATTTATTTGTTTATTTACTTAATTTATTTAGTTAATTATTTATTTGATTATTTATTTGCTTATTTATTTATTATTTATTTACTTTATCTATCTATCTATCTATCTATCTATCTATCTATCTATCTATCTATCTATCTATCTATCTATCTATCTATCTATCTATCTATCTATCTATCTATCTATCTATCTATCTGTCTGTCTGTCTGTCTGTCTGTCTGTCTGTCTGTCTGTCTGTCTGTCTGTCTGTCTGTCTGTCTGTCTGTCTGTCTGTCTGTCTGTCTGTCTGTCTGTCTGTCTGTCTGTCTGTCTGTCTGTCTGCACGTACGTCATGGTGGATTATATGCAGTCCAATTCTTAATCCGCAATCACACACTATACAATGATAAATTAACAATGGGTGTGATAACATATAGACTAAGTAACTCACATTTTGCTGCTTAACATTTTCTAGACCATTAATTCTTCATTTAGTAATACAATACCATTATTTTTTAAACTAATTTATACAATTCCCCATCATTACATAAAAGTAGTGAACTATTACATTTGAAACCATTGGAGCTAAATGATAGTTGTGAGTAATATGGGATGAAGATAAATGCAAATAAGACGAAACCATGGTCATAGGGAGGAAAATAAAGAAGATAAACTTGCGAATTTTAAATGAGGTAGTAGAGCAAGTGGACTGCTTCAAATACTTGGGGTGTACTATAAGTAGTAACATGAGCTGTTTCAAAGAAGTCAAAAGGAGAATAGCAATGGCAAAGAAAGTTTTTAATAGGAAAAGGAGCATCTTGTGCGGACTTCTGGAGAAAGAACTAAGGAAGAGACTAGTGAAGTGCTCTGTGTGGAGTGCGACATTGTGTTGGGGAGAAACGTGGACATTAAGACGAAGTGAAGAGGAGAGACTAGAAGCATATGAAATATGGATATGTAGAAGAATAGAGAGTGCGAAATGGACAGACAGAATAAGAAAAGAGGCTGTGTTGGAAAGAGTGGGTGAAGAAAGAATGACGCTGAAACCGATCAGGAAGAGAAAAAAGGAATTGGTTGGGTCATTGGCTGAGAATAAACTGCCTATCGAAGGATCCACTGGAAGTAATGGTGAACGGAAAAAGAATTTGAAGAAGAATATATCAGATGATAGACCATATTAAGATATGTGAATCATATGTTGAGACAAAGAGAAATGCATAAAATAGGTAAGATCGGAGAATACTGGGTCATCAGTGAAAAATCTGTCCTTGGGCAGAACAGTATGAATGAGTGACTTGAAACCATTAACTTCAACTTTTTTCCTCCCAATATTAAATCCATTATTTATACTCTTCCTCTTACTGTGTACTCTATATCTCTACCATAATCTCTTTATATGGTAAACACCCCGCTTTCGTAATAAAATTACAAATTATTACCTTATTCGATCTGTTTCCTTTCGATATTTTAATTGCATACTTTTCATAAGTTTATATTGACACAATATTCAACATCTGTAATTCCACTTCAGTCAAAGATTTAACCTTCTCTTCCTGTCTAATATTATGCGCTTTATGCATTTCACCATAATTGAATTCTTTCATAATCTATACCTGGGCTGAGCAACGGGTGCGAATCCAGACTCTAAACGGGGACGCTTAATATTCATCCGTTACGGCATCAACACTGCGCAGTGTTCGGCAAGAAAGAAAGGGATTGAAGAGAAGTCATATAGCTCCCCGTGAGAGAGTAGAATCGCTCTTGTTGTCCAGCCTGATCTATACAATTTATCATTTATTTTTATCATTTATTTAACTAGCTAGCTAGCGAGTACAAATTAAAATTATAAAACAAAAATGTTTCTAGCCACTACCGTAAGAGCCAGGCTCGTGTACGGTGTGGTCTTAGCCAATAATATAACATAAAATTTACAAGGACAGTTTACTAAATACAGTAACTTAATTCAAAGCAATAAATAACACACAAGCGCAAAAGAAAAAAAAAAGAATGAGAAAAAAGTGAGAAAAACATATTTAATATAAATTGACAATG
This sequence comes from Periplaneta americana, assembly GCF_040183065.1. NCBI lineage: Eukaryota > Metazoa > Arthropoda > Insecta > Blattodea > Blattidae > Periplaneta > Periplaneta americana. The sequence goes on along the minus strand of NC_091129.1, from coordinate 80,333,853 downwards.
ATACAGAAGCCAGTGATTTCAATAAAAACATGAATAAAGTTGGCAGAAATGAAAGGTAAAAAAATACACACATTTGTTAATATTATATATCATGAATAATTTTATAAATTTCTTTTTTAAAAGCTTAAATTTTAAAATATTTCAAATTTGGAAAATGGTTTGTAATTTTATTATAAAGTCATGGGCCGAAACTATTACCATGCTTAAGAGCTGCGCTTGTATGATATTTAGGCTCAATTAATGGGGAAATAGATTTTGTCTTTGAGTACGATATTCATGTCGATTAGATTTATGCTTTATTTGGTTTCTGTAGTAGTAAGTTAGTAAACTATATTTATATAAATTTCTTCAATAGTATATAAATTCTAAATTATAGACATCAGCTCAAAGAATTTGAGTGACCACAAGGGTCTTGAATACAATAAACATGTACAATATAATGTGATGTGATACATTAGAGAAAAAAGAAAGTTAATTGTTTTAGGCAAATATAAGTGGATTAATTGAAATACAGATGATGAAGTTATATTTGAAGAGAATCCTTGATAATATTTATAAGGACAGACATTACATAATCAAAAGGAATGTGAAGTTCCTTAAGATAATTCCATGTGAATTTGGAAATAGAACCTCTACTGCCAAACAGCAAACCAATGACAGACCATTGTTTAAGAGAGACGTTGTACTTTTGAGAAAGATACGGCAGACAAGGTTCATATATGGACTTCTTCTCAATATCAACTTCAGTGGCCTCATTTAGGTTTCTTTTGAAACGGATAGTAGGGTCAAGAACAAGAGCCCGTTTTAAGTGTCCGTTAATAGCAATAATGTCTGCCCGTCTGAAAGAACCATCTGATGATACACAATGTACTTCCTCATGAATTTCCCAATTTAAAGTTTTTAACGATGTCGCCAAAGCATGTCGTACTCGATGATGTCTAGCATTGATCAGCAGCTCGCCTTTAGGGCAATGTCCAAGCACGTGTCCAAGTGTTTCAAGCTCACTACAGTCTGGATGACGGCAGCGGGTTGTGCTTAGAGTTCTGCCCGGTATTGCGCGAACCGCCGAAATATTTGTATGATTTGAGGCTTTCTCGGCGTTGGTTCGCTAATATGTTTTCGCGGGATATCAGCCGAGTTAAGATTTTGGAATGCTCCAAGCTTTCGACTGCTATCTCTGCAGCCATCTTCAGGGAAGTGATGTCCGAACAGAAAGACGAAAGGTTATGTTTGACCACACCAAGGTCATTAACAAATCAAGCCACTACTGGGATCGTACAATCAAGGAGGCCATAGAGATCAAGCTGGAGAAAAACAACTTTAACAGAGACAGTGGATTCCAGCTCAGTCAGGCATGGACACCGGCCTTAGACCAACTCAGGCCCTCTTACAATCAAGGTCATGAAGATCACGGACCGAGGACGGCAACCGATTCCAACCGGCGGAACAGGGCTCGCCGCCCGCCAAACTTCACGCAGGAATCCCGGGAGGGGCGGAGCTTACGAGCGATGACAATTCCCGGCCCCGGATTGGCCGATCCGCCAACCAATCCCGTTTCACCTGAGACAGCCACATCTATATAACCTTTCGTCTTTCTGTTCGGACATCACTTCCCTGAAGATAGCTGCAGAGATAGCAGTCGAAAGCTTGGAGCATTCCAAAATCTTAACTCGGCTGATATCCCGCGAAAACATATTAGCGCCGAAATATTGTTTGACATTTTTAAAGCATTGGTCCATTCTGAGGAAGATAGGCCCTTTCGATTGCTTACCCATGAGTTAGCCTTGGGGAGATCACTATAAACAACAACCCATTTACCACGCAATGTATGGTTTGTCCAAGTTTGGAATGAGTCATTTCTTCATTACTTTAAAATCTGTATAAATTAAATTTATTGGGTAATCCATATTTTTGGTTAAACAAATTTGTATTAATCTCCTGACACCAATGTTTCATTTTTTTTGTAATATTATTCAACAGATACACATGAATTGAATAATTTAATATATCGGGAATTTTTATAATTATACTCGTAGATACAAACTGCTGCATGGTTGATTAGATAATGAAACAAGACAATGTTCCCTAATAAGCCTAGGTCGAAAGTATTGGCCGTGGCGTACCAACAACATGGCCTCACAGGCACAATAGAGACGTACGATGTATTTTGAGTAAAGTGTAATTAAAAGTTTGGACTAATTTGGGAATGTTGTTTCATATAAAGAGAAAATATATTACATGCCGTCCATTAATTAGTACTCTTATCATAGATCAATACTCTCCATTTATAAACCGAAAGAAAAATAAAATGTTCAAACCAACACAACCGTAGTTTCATTCCCGAAACTGAGTGACGTATTCTACGTGCCAATGTATCTCTGATATAGTGCAGAATTTTTTCTTATCCAGGAGTGCGTAGCCAGATGTTTTGGGCATAAATCCCATTTTTTTGCAGTTATTATAAATCTCCTTTAATATGCACTACTAAATACAACACTTACTTATAATAATATACAGGGACATAATTTTATTTTTACTAACATTTTTAATATTAACCTGGCTATACCTTTCTATTAACGATTGAAACAGGAAACACCGTTTGCTACCCCTTCCACGACTGAGTTTGATGATACTGGCGTAAAATACAAATCACTTTACTAGGTATAGGAGAGAAGAAAAGTAGTTCATCTATTTATGTTAACTAGGAAATATCGCAATTTTGAGTTTTATAATGTTCATTAGGTTTTTGTTTAATCAAAATACAGTACTGTATTAACACTTAGTGTTTTTACTCATGAATTGAGCTATCCATTCGGACGTATTAATTATGCAGTGTATATTGTACTGTTACAGCACATTAGCGTACAATATAGAGAATGAAGTTAAATTGAAAAATAATCATAATATGGATATTTAAACACATTTTTGAAAATGGTGGTCGTTCATTTCGATACAGGCTTCAGTTCTTTTGTGCATATTATCGCACTATAGACTATTGTACCTAATTCCTATTACCAGTTTCGTCCTTCGTAACTAGTAACTCATGTTGAAATAATTCTGTACCTACTCTATAAAAGAGTACCTTACGTACTGTAAATTCAGTCTTCACTTCTGCCCGATCCGAAAAGAAAAAAATGCTCAGAAATGCTATCTACTGTCCGTTCAAGTGGTTTTGTCGCAGGGTCGTAGAAAGGGGAGGGGGGAATCACGTGACAGTTAATTACTTAACGAGGCCCTTTTATTTAAGTTATTTTACGTAGACGTCCAATTCCTAACAGAAATTAATGTTTTCAGAAAAGAGCCAAGATAGCCCAGCTACTAGACTTAACAGAGGGGCGAACAGAAGCAGGTTGGGGAAACCGGGATGCGACGTAGGCAAACGGACGACAGTACCTGTACGAAAATATGATTCAATATTGAAAGCTCTTTCGTCACTGGAAAACACGAACATATTTCTGGAATGTACTACACTCACTAACTCAGTACTGCTTACGCGCCCTCGGCTCCGTGTCGTGAACGGTTGGAAGGAAGTTTACTAGTAGAAGGGGTGGGAGTGAAGTACATTCAAAATCTCAGGTACAATAAAAATTGAAGTAAAAATAAAATGATGTCCCTGTATAACACTGGCGAACACATTTTTATTGCATTTCTATCTACAGCTGTATGTAACTAATAGAGGGTTGGAAGAAATAGGCATGGGATTTATAATCGGGGAAGATTGCAGGAACAAGCTAAATGTCTGGCGGAAAGTCAAGAAGCGCCTGAAGGATATAGACAGGCAAATAACAGAAGGGGAATATAGGGATAAGGTTGCTCTGGAGATCCAATCGATGTTCAAAACAAATTGGGGAACCGAATTATATCTCTATGGAGGAAGCAGAGAAGGTTGACTGGGTTTAATCTGGTTTCGTCTAGGAGCCTGGAGGGCACTTAAAATCATCAACGAAGAGGGGGCGAGAATATGTCCTCTTTGCAGTAGAGGCGAGACATCACACCATATTTTATCGGAGTTTGAAGCCACAGAAGCTCTGAGGAAACGATTCCTGCCAGAGTCCTTCATGATATCTACCAGGTTATATTGCAATGTGTTCAAAGTTTCTTCAGTAATACAAACTGAAACACATACAATCATAAGCTCTCTTCATTTCTAGCAGGAGACACTTGGCAACATATGATATATTAAATAACGCTAAATTCTGTGACAGTATGGGAAAATTTATGGCAAAAATTCGACAGTCGAGGGTGGAACTGGCCGAGGGGGAGGAAGCCGAGAAAATAAAGGAAAGAGTTATTTATTAGTGTTGTAATGAGTAGCATTAACACTGAGCGAATGAAATAATTGGGGATAATGTTCTTTTTGTATTTATTTTGTCTTTTTTTTTTCTATTTGTATTTTACTGCGTGTGTATGTTTTTTTATACATTACCTTTATATATAATGTTACACTGAGCTTTTTTTTCTTTTCATATCTTACATTTATTTTATTTTTATTATTTTTGTGTAATTGTGATAATTAATGATAACGTAGTAGTAATAATAATAACTGTTGTGTTACTATTTTATTATTAGGCCTAGTAGTATTATTTTTGTTTTGAAGTTTCAAACTGTGCATAGTTATAGCACGAATGACCGTACGGGCTCGTGCGAAGGATCTTGTGTGCATGAGTTTGTAAAATTTATTATGCATCAATAAATGCACTTTATCTATCTAATTTGAGGGTGCAGATTTCAGATCTGAAGTTAGTTTTTTTGCAATCTACATATGCTAAAATTTCAATTTTCATTTTTTTCTCATTTACCGCATAGCGTATGTGGAGACTGTCTTAAACTGTCTTAAAATTAGCTCGGCAATAAAGATTAATCCTTAAATTGACAAAGTATCCTATAGGATGCAACAGGTTAATAGGGTATATGCTATAATTTTAATAGAATAGAAAAAATGGTATGAAAATTAAAATGTTACAATATTATAACATTGTACAACATATAAAATATGGACATTGCGATAGTTGTTTTCTTTACAGTCCGACAAGGTTTAATAAACTTACTTACTTACTTACTTACTTACTTACTTACTTACTTACTTACTTACTAGCTTTTAAGGAACCCGGAGGTTCATTGCCGCCCTCACATAAGCCCGCCATTGGTCCCTATCCTGAACAAGATTAATCCAGTCTCTACCATCATATCCTACCTCCCTCAAATCCATTTTAATATTATCTTCCCATCTACGTCTCGGCCTCCCCAAAGGTCTTTTGCCCTCCGGCCTCCCAACTAACACTCTATATGCATTTCTGGATTCGCCCAAACTAGTTTGGTTTAATAAACTAGTGTGAGAAATAAAGTTTTGCCAATTTAACGGTTAAATTGCAATGTGTTCAAAGTTTCTTCAGTAATACAAACTGAAACACATACAATCATAAGCTCTCTTAAAATTAGCTGATTAATGAACATTGAATTGAATATATTCTAACTTTCTTCAATAATACAAACTAAAACACATAGAGTCATAAACTCTCTTAAAATTAGTTGATTAATAAACATTAAATTGCAATATAGTCTAAATTTCTTCAGTGGTACGAACGTTAATACATACAGTCATAAACTGATTGCTATATAATACATTTTTACTATGTCATTATGTAGTAGAACACACTTCAGACTGCACTTAGAACTGTCAACAAATCAACGCCAATCATTTGCACTATATAATGTAACTCCTAATTACTGTAGAAGTCCTGAGACATTATGACAATAAACAAACTTATTCTTCTCTGTAAAATATGAAAGAAAAGCCTCCTCCCGTTTTCGAAAGTATGAAACTTTTGTGTTGGGGCTCATTAATCCTTTTTCTTGGAATCTAGAGACTAACACTTCAGTTGCATGTTTGGAGAGATCCAAATCACGTACAAAGTCATTCACCTCAGGCTGGTTAAACTTCTGAGTAGTTAAGGACTCTTCAGTACTAGCAGAATACTCGTCTTGTGCTGTCCCTTCAGTCTCATTTCTTGTCTCCGAATTTTTATCCTCAACTTCAGATGTAGTGAACACTTTAAAAACTGGAACTGGTAGCTCATCAGTAAACAGCGGAGAAAAAATCATTCGGATGTGAAGGTAACTACAACGCGACTAATTTTTCTCGTCAGAGGGTTGTTGTTTACGTAAGCACAATAGGTATACTAGAGGCGCGTGCAGGTATAGGCCGGGGGAAATGTAAATTGACACACGGAATAAGCACTGAATATTGTTTGTACGTTGATATAACTATTGTAATGGCATATTTTGTGTACTTTTCTACAAACCCTTTAAAGTGAGGATTGTTCAACGTTTTGAATGGAATATTGCAACTTATCATCATGCGACACAAATCCTGGCAAAAGTCATATTGCATATTTGAGGCGGAATTTGAAGTAGAACCCTTATTTTCTTCTAACATAAGAGCAACATTTTTCATGTGTTTTTGTGTATTGCAGTGATGTTCTATCCATTGTTGTGTTATCTTTTTTTAATGCACACATACATAACCGACACTTAATTGTTTCACCAGTATCGCTACTAAAAAGTGGACAGTGGACACCATATTTTTGTATTAAAGAATACACCCTATGTTTTTCAACATCTGTCTTCGGCATTATGATCACTGCACTGAACACAAATGAAGAGTCCACTGCAAGAATGATGGATGTCATTTGGAATTCATTTTGCAGGGGAAGCAATTGAAAGTTTGAAATGCTTAGCGCTCAAAGCTTAACTGTGATTTTCCGATCATTACTGGACAGTGACTATCAGTGATAATGCCATGTAACTCTCTATGTACATTCTATATGTCTTAAGCTATGCATTGACAGTCTTGGTTCATTTTCGACAAGAAAGTGACATCCATCATTCTTGCAGTGGACTCTTCAAATGAAGAATATGTTTACGTATCTCAATGGTCTCTGTTCACGTACGGACGAGGACTGACCGAGAACGCAGAGTGGCAGTTGTTTTCGGTGTTCGCGTGGTGCTCTCTGCGGACGGTACCGTGTTGTACCTACTATGAATGCGTTCACACCTCATGCCATAGTCTGTGCGTACAATACTTGTAAACCGTAAACATGACTGTTATTTGACTTTTTTCCGCTGTCTACTCATCAGACTGCAGAGTAGGTCGAATTTCTGAGGGGATACTGGGATATGAGATGTGTATGTTTTGTTGCCAATATTCTTTGTATTGACGAGATAAAAATAGCAATCACTTGTATGATCATTTGGTTCTCGCCAGGTCATAAGAATTCCGAAAGGTAACCCGTAAGTTTCCCTTTTGTCCAATCACGCAGTATTTCTTCGTAAGTGTGACACATACCATGTGGGGCTCATTTCTTGTCTTGGTCCCCAATAGTAAGTCCGAAGTACGCTTCATAAGAGCTTTATGATGTTATTTTAAGCCTTTGTCGAATAAGGGTGAAGTGTCTACAAACGTAGCAGAAACTGTCTGGTTTTTTTTTATACATTGACGTCTCCTTGTAGCCATGATCAGATGTGAAATAACAACGGAAACAATATTCGTATGTAAACAATATTACCTTATTACCTCTCGATAACATAAACATAAACGACTGTAATGCAAAAGTTCGAATTGCATGAAAACTAGAGCATGAAAAATAAAACGTTTTCAGATTTGAAATCATTACGTCAAAAATATTAAGCATCAGTGAAAAAATCTCATTCAACTGACATTTATAAAAAAATTTGTTGGCCAGTGTAATTATGTTCATCTATGCTTATCGGATAAAATTGTATTAAGTTGGACAAATTATATTTTTATTTATTTATGAATGTTTTCATCTCAAGTGAGCCATCTTTAAATTAATTTGTACAATAATCAAGCTCAATACATTTCTAAATTACGTTAACAAACATGTGCATACCAAAATAGGCATAGACCAGATACTGTTATAATAATTAATATTATATATATGAGTTAATTAATAAAACATAATATTAAAACATACTTCGCTAAAACCTGTATAAAATTATTCAAACTCATAAACTATTGCGACAATGAAGTGGATACTTTGTTCACGTGTGAGATTCCTAGGCTCGATATACTTTGACATCATGTGTCTTCTGAAACAAATACATACTTACTTACTGGCTTTTAAGGAACCCGCAGGTTCATTGCCGCCCTCACATAAGCCCGCCATAGGTCGCTATCCTGAGCAAGACCAATCCAGTCTCTATCATCATACCCCACCTCCCTCAAATCCATTTTAACATTATCTTCCCATCTACGTCTCGGCCTCCCTAAAGGTCTTTTTCCCGCCGGCCTCCCAATTAACACTCTATATGCATTCCTGGATTCGCCCATACTTGCTACATGCCCTGCCCATCTCACACGTCTGGATTTAATGTTCCTAATTATGTCAGGTGAAGAATACAATGCGTGCTGTTCTGTGTTGTGTAACTTTCTCCATTCTCCATTCTCTTGTAACTTCATCCCTCTTTTCCTAAGCACCTTATCCTTAATCACCCTTAACTTATGTTCCTCTCTCAAAATGAGAGTCCAAGTTTCACAACCATAAAGAACAACCGGTAATATAACTGTTTATAAATTCTAACTTTCAGATTTTTTGACAACAGACTGGATGTTAAAAGCTTCTCAACCGAATAATAACAGCCATTTCCCATATTTATTCTGTATTTAATTTCCTTCCGAGTATCATTTATATTTATTACTGTTGCTCCCAGGTATTTGAATTTTTCCACCTCTTCAAGGGATAAATCTCCAATTTTTATATTTCCATATCGTACAATATTCTCGTCACGAGACATAATCATATACTTTGTCTTATTTGAAGGTTTCGTAACAAGCTGTTTTTTTACGGTGATGGGTTGTTAGCCCTTCGCCCAACTCCCAAGCTGGAGGAACACCCCTCATCGGCTGTCCGCGACTGCTTCTTCAATATAGTCACAGCTATCCTCCATATCTGGAGGCCGTTTCTTCGATCCGCAACCTGAGGACGCGCCATGCCGTGGTGATAGGGACCCACAATACATGGCTGAAACAAATGCATACTTGAATTAATTACATGAACAGCTGAATGTTTCCTGTTTCGATGTAAAACATATATTGCAACTTTTTATGTAAATTAGGTGAACAAACATATGTGTGTGTAATTATGTAACAAGCAATATTGAAATAACAGGCATATGTCAATTGAATGTGTGAATTGAACAGAAATTTCTGCATGAAGAAAATTATAATGCATTTAATATAAATCACATAATAAAACATGTTAAAAATGTTCATGTAGCTAGTGGTCTGCTGTGAGCACTATTATAAATTCCCTAATTTATAAATGTATTCAGTTAGATTATTGTATAAATTAATCTGAAGATGGCTCACTTGAGCTGAAAACGTTCATAAATAAATAAAAATAAATTTGTGTAACTTCACACAATTGCATCACATAAGCATAGTCAGACATTAAAATAAAATTACATATTACGGTAACGGCTTATCGGAAAACTCAAAATATTGATAAAATTCACTGATGTAGAAGTCAGTATATTCATTGTTGCATATTTGTAAAATTTAACTAGAAGTGATTTATTGCTTATGAATCGTTGCGTGGAAAACTTGGTCAAAATTTAAGATTTAAATTAAACAAATGTTGAAACGTAATGGATAAAGACTATGTTCATAAATAAATGCTAGAAACCGCTCAGTTTTAGTAGAAGCACAAGTAGTCTCCAATATCATAAAAAAATATAGGCTACCTATTCATCCCTTTTTAATTTGTCATTTAACGAGGTTGTATTAAATACTACGTTAATTAGCGTCGATGGAATTGCTGATATCGGATTAGTTTTTGACGAGATGAGATCGAGAATTCGCCATAGATAACCCGACATTCACCTTACTGTTAGGAAAAACCTCGGAAAACCCCCCAACCAGGTAGTCCGTCTAAGCGGAAATCGAACCCACGTCCGAGCGCAGCTCCGGATCAGAAGAATAATGCCTCTGCCGACTGAGCTACACCTGTGGCTATATACATCTTTTCCAAGGATCTACGTGTACTAACATTGCTACTTGTAGTTCATTTTCTCAATCAACTTTGAAGCACCTACTAGTGAAGTCTGTGTCCTGTTTTAAGGAAACTGAAAAAAAGTATGTTTTTGTGAAGTTTTGTCAGAGTGTTGGTGTGTTTGGCTGTAACAAAGAAAAGTGACTGTAAATAATTAGTGTAAACTGTGTGGCATTTGCTTACCACGCCACATTATTTTATCCCCATATTTCTTATAGTGAAGAATGGGTAGAAGGAGAAAAATTCTCTCCGGCACCGAGACTCGAACCTGGGCTTTCAGTTCTACATGCTGACGCTTTATCTACTAAGCCACAACGGATTCCAGTTTCGATGCCGGGTTGAATCCCTCTCAGTTTTAGTTCTACCTCTCTGTTCCCCTTAATTAATCTTGGAATCAATTGAAATTTATAAAAATAAACTTGTTAACCCTCAGAATTTAAACGATAAAGCTATTTATGATAATAACATCCTTTTTTATCTTTACATCACTTCCGAGTTGAACAGGAAACGATCTACGTAGTATTGGTCACGCAATTTGCGTCATGTTCATCGTAGTCAGTCTTCCTTAAGCTACGTTACGCGGTCAAACAACTGTACTAGCGGTGAGTTCGATATCTTGATTGTAATTCTGTCCATTCTTCCTACTCAGTTTTTATTGTACTTATTAATATAAATTACAAGTTTTATCTTTAGATAACATATTTTAAGACATCTTAAATGTCTATTTCCTCATTCTAATTTTATCACTAATCTTAATTACCAAATATTTTGAAATGATTAACACTCTGTTTTTGTTATATTTTTCAATTTTAATAATTTTGACATTTTAACATTACTGTTTGTTAATTTTAATATTACACACTATTCATATATTTTTGGTTAATCATTTTGTACTCAATATATATTAGACATTGCATTTTTTTTTAACTTTTTAAACAACTATTTCTATCACAACATTTAGGTCATTTTATTTTCAACAATTGTTGACATTCAGATTATGTATCTTTGTAAAATTATTATTTACCAAGAGTTTTACATAATTTATGTTTCTTGTTACAGTCGTGGTACTACCACTGAAGATGGAGGAGCATTCCTCCGAAACATGTATGGTTTTTAACCGATCTTATTAATTTTATTCAATCATTAAAAAGTGTTCATATAACTGTATTATATTACTTTTATTATTTAAACTATGATATTAGATGTTTTCTTCAAACTTACTGTTGTACCACATCTGGCACCAAAATTTATTTTTGTGCCCCATATCTGACACCAGTATTTTGTCGTGCCACTTGCCACGACAAGGGCGGATGGCTTATGTTTGTGAACATCGCAAGTTATATCCTTCTATCAAGACAACACAAACGAATGAGACACTGCGTTCTACTTCCTAACTCTCTGATATGATTTATAAACTGTACTTGCTTATGGATAGGAGGGATTCCTACTTAGAATGTGATCTCAGGCTTTCGAAATAATCACAAGTGTAGAAATTCACTATTACTAAGTTTATTAACAAGATATCAATTTATTACAGATAGAATATTAAATATTGATATTGAACGATTTAGAAAGTATCAAAGTTGCTGTTAATTTTAAAGTATCAAAATGAACTAGTTAAATGTAAAGTACAAGAATTGAACTGATGACTTTACTTACAATTGACTGTAGGGCGAACCCTGGTGCTGTTCAAAGATGATGCCATTTTCTGAACTTCTTCCTGGACGTCGGGAAGTTACGACCGCTACTGCATGACCGCTGTCTTCCAATGACTAATGACCGCGATTTGAATGTTTCATGTCCATTTATAAGTTCTCGAACCACGTCCTTTGTGACGTAACAGAATGACGCTATTTTGCCCGCGAATCTTCTAAAAAGACGATATTGCATTCACTAAACACAACGCTTCTGGTTCTTAACCATTATTTCAGATTGGAATTTCCTGTTGTCAGATTTAAGGAACTCTCACAACTGAATCTCTGTTTTTGATTTGATCAATAGAAATTTAGAGTTCGGAATGATTCGCCAATTATATGTCTCACAAGAGACGCTGCATAATCTATGTATTTTTCGTTATATGTCAGCTGTTGCTAAGACTGACTTCGTGCTAAAATGCAAGCGTACGCATTTCCTGTCTTGTTCAAGGACTGGACTCTGCTGAGTTAGCTAAGCTGTACTCTGTAATCTGTCGAAACAGGAAGCGATCTCTGTCGCATGTAAAAGCATGTCTGAATGTTTTAATAAGTACGATTTCATTACTTTCAAATAAAGTGAAAATATATTTCTTATGGTCATAACAAAGTTATTATTCTTATCATAATCCTTGGGCACAACATTACGAACACTTCAAACTTTATTAAAATCCGATTATCTCATAGGTTAATAGATTAAAAAGTCCGGTTAACCGATCAACATTTTTAGACGATCGACAGCCATAATAATTATCTGACTGTATGTCATTATCCTCAGCACTAGCGGTACTCTGTAAATTGTGATTTAGATCCGTCTCTCACGAACGCTGTTAATTTGTCACAGAAATGTCGGCTGTGCAATGGACTCCCATCCAGTGAGGGAATTCTCCTACAATTCCAGACTATCTCCCTTTCAAGTTCCCTTACACAAATATTTCTGTCTGTGAAGATTGAATTACTAGGTAGATTCCTACGGTCTGATTTTGATTCTCAGACACTTGGAGCATTTAATTATAAATCTAACAATTTATAGATGACTTTGCTTTCGTAATAGTGAATGCTAAGCACGGAATGTGACAGCGATATCAATCTAATAGCATAAGAATAACCGTTAAACCGTCTCCATTTTCATGAATAAGAAGTGAGACAGGATTAGTCTTACAATATTTATTTATTCTGGTAGAGATAAGACCACGAGGCCTTCTCTTTCGGAAATGAAATATACAAACAATAACAACAGTAGCAATAAGCTTACTAATAGAAATACTTAAATACAAAATCATTATTTTGCATATTAAGGAGCTTACATATAATGAAATATTGACTAAATATAAAACACTATTAAGTAATTCACAATTTTATATTTTAATTCTACTTTATGATAGGCCTAAATGACAATTTATACAAACACACAGAATAATCTATAAAAATCGGCTAACGCTCACAAATCAATTTCATGTAAAAGTGTGTAATTCTTATTTTAAGCGTTGGGCCGAATAACGGTCTATGTTACAATCTGCTAACTGAGCAGGAGGAACAAAAATGTTACATAAATTTACTATCGGACGGGCAACGTAGACCGTTATTCCATCAATATGTTGCACACTAAGAAAAGTATACGATTTTATGTTACTGAAAGTGATACTTATTACACATCATAGAAGTTTGTAACATTTTTAATTCCACAGAAATGCTACTGGGGAATACGGACAATAAACAGTTTTATACAATCAGATTTTTATGAAATATGCAAAATCAATAAAAATGTTTAATTATGAATTAATTTTAAATGATATATTAATATGAATTGACACTATGTAATTTATTAAAATTACACTCAGTGTCATATTATGAATAAGCATATAATATTAATCAAATAATAACACTGTTATTAGAAAATAATTGCAGTATTGAGATGTAGAGACACCATTAAATTAACGAAAATTGTAACAATAACAAATGAATAAATAAAATTAAATATAAAGTTGAGAAAATGTTGGGGGATGCAATTTGAACCTCTGCCCTGATTATTCAGTGTCCATCCCAACAAAGGGCTTATCTGTATGTATAAATTTTATTAATAATGAAGACAGTAACAATCACAGTTTTTAAATGCTGACTGTAAGAGAGTAATACATTTTAAACAGCTCCTTTCTGGCATCAAGAGCAAGCTGTGAGCACATCTCCTTACAAGAATTTCCACAAATCTGTTCCTGAAACGAAATACCTTGATGTAATTCTAAGATAAACTATAGTGGCAAAACACAACATAGACCAACTAAGACTAGGTAAAGTGTTAATCAAAACAGAACTAATAAAATACTACTAAAATAACAGACAGAAACTTACATTACTTGGGGAATCTTTCGCACTAACTTGCGACTTCGTCTTCCTTGTTGTATACTCAAGATCACTATCTCTCAGAGACTTTCTTGACACATCTTTCCACTCAATATTAATTTGTCTGGATCTTTTTTTTTAGATTTATTTAGCAGTTAATTATCTACCGTAGAAATCGTCACTGTCTTGCAGTCGTCCATTTTGCGTAATAGATACCCGAAACCTAATACATAGCGTTTAAGTACCCAGTATTCGTATTGGTATTTAGTTTGTGTGTGAGTTACGATTATGTATGTGTTCAGTTTGTGCAATTTTTTTCTTTTAGTGTGGACAGTTGTGTTCGGATTATAATTTATGTGTTCAGTTTGCATATTTTTGTGTGGATGTTTAGTTTACATAATTTATGTGTTTAGTCTGTATTGTTTTTCGTGTTAAGTTAGTATAATTTTTTATGTGTTTAGTTTGTAAGTGTATAGTGTAAGCTCTCTTGGATTGGCTCCCCAAGTGTAGTAGACCTTCAGCTCACCCTACACTCTCCTGTAGGAGGCCGTTGCCCTTATGGGATTTCAGGCTTTTCGTATTTTCGTATTCGTAAAGAGAACAAACTTCCGTGCATTAACTCCCGATACGATGTAAACAACTGCATACGCTAGAAGTGACTAGTGACATAGACCGTTGTTCCTACCAAGAAATTCAAGGTTATAGCTCGTGTACGAGCGCCTCTCATACAGATATTGAAAAACAATTTTTGTGACGCTGTGTAAGACTATAAAGAGCATTACTCCATTAAAAACTCGATTTTGAAAAATTGTAACATAGACCGTTATTCGGCCCAACGCTTCAGTTCTTAATTTAAACTGATTAACCGTTCGGCAATCCCTGACAGGACGAGGTAAGGAGTTCCACAGGCGACAAATTGACACGGTAAAAGAGGATGAATAGAAAGATATACGGTGACGAGAAGTAGGTAATAAGGCCTGATGTTGTTAGATAATCACAGCGAGTTATAGGATATTTTGGAGTAGAAGTGAGTAATATTCTAAATAGAACAGATAAAGAATGTGATGTTCTTCGCTCCTTTAGGCGGACCCATGAAAATGTTTCGAAAGGTGGTGTTCTGTGGTCAGTTCACAAATATTGCAGATAAAGCGGACACACACATTATGAACACATTGTAGTTTTTCATTTACTTATTTGTTTATTTATTTATTTATTTATTTATTTATTTATTTATTTATTTATTTATTTATTGATTTATTTTGCTAATAACTGTAACATAAAATATAATATAAACAGAAAACTTTAGCTCGCCCCTGAAAGAGTAGAACTCGTGCTCAGGGGCGGATTCCTGAATTGAAATTAAGACGCATATAATACAATTTGTTTTATGTCTACTATGCAATAAGAATATATAAATTTAAATTTACAATTTTTCAATTTTTATGAAATCCATACACAACTTTTTAAATTTTATACTAGAACTGTTAGAATTGATAAGATTAGGGTATTTAAATATAAATTTGTTATATATTCTTGGGCCTAAATTACTACTATGATTAAATACTGTGGCAGTGTTGCATTTTGGTTCAAACAATCTTAAAGAATTCGTACCTTTTGTTTCATAACTATGAGAATACAATTCAAAATTATTTCGATTTTTATGTATGAATTTTATTAATAAAATATAATAAATTTGTCTTATTTTAAGAACATTAAAGTCTAAAAACAATTTTTGAGATGGAAAATCAATAGATTTATGACGACATATTTTAATCATTTCCTTCTGTTAAATTGACAGTTGTATGTGTAAAGAGAGAATAGCGGTAATCAAAATGATGTATCACTAGCGATTGAACAGTGTTTCTTTTTATGCAAAGAGGCAGACAATTTCGCAAATGATGTAGCGAGTGGAGCAATGAAAATACTTTATTACAGAGGTGAGTTACTTGATTATTCTCATTTAGATCTGTCTATTAATAGTACAAAATTGTTTAGAGTGTCGCTATATTTGGACTATTCAGAAGCCAATTAGTGTAAGAAAGTAACTCTTGAACTTCACATTATTCAGTGGCTAACTCTTATTGTTTGCAGATTTCGCATAGGCTACAAAAAATCTTTGATTTATGTAGGAAACAATCTTGAAATGGAATTGTAATTAACCTAAGACTGAGACAAGTATCTCCGTTGTCTCCAGTTCTTTTAATATTTATATAGACTATGTTATCAAATGCTGGTATTGCAACAAAGGACAAAATTTTAGAATAAATTATATAGATCTGCGTACTATACTATTTTAAAGATGACCAAGTTATTATCACTGCAATTAGGACATGAATTACAGAAAGTTATCTATGGACTAAGTGAAATAGCTAATAAACATAGCTTAGAATATCAATATCACATACGTGATGGCATTTCATGGTAATGAACCGATACGTATGAAGATCATCCGAAATGATGAACCACTAGAACTATTTGGATGTGTATACAGGGTGATTCTTAAGTACCTGAACAAACTTTGTGGGTGTAATGTAGAGGTGAAATAAAACTAAAATGTTATCTATAACTTTTCCCGCAAATGCTTACTTTCAAAAGTATGATGCGTAATGTCCTATCTTGCTAGGCATAAAAAACATGAGCCAATAAATCCTTCGGATGTGTCACTTTCGCCTACATAGCGACTGCTGTACATGGTTGTTATTCGTACACCCCACTACAGTTGATTCCCACCTGATAGGACTTAGTTTACTGTAAGTAGGTATGTTTAGTTGTATGGCGCTATTGCAGTTTCTACCGTCACCACGTCTCGTAAGTACACATTCATTCTGTCGTTAGTTCAGTAGGCTTCAGTTGTGTATGGTACGATAGATCGTGTAGGATCAGTTTGGCCAGCCAGATCACCGGTTCTGAGTCCTCTGGACTTCTATCTTTGGCGCCGTCTGAAGGTGCTCGTTTATACCACTCAAATTCCGAAGTAACAGAACTACAGCAGCGAAATCAAAATGGCTATGAAACTGTTCGGAATGAGTTGAACGGGATCTATAAAATTCCAAAATCAGTACGTACCTACGTACAGTAAACATAGTCCTATCAGATCGAAATCAACTATAGTGTGTGTACGAATAGGCTAATAAACATCTAACGCAGTCGCTACGTAGGCTAAATGACGCATCCGAAGGCTTCACTGGTTCATGTTTTTCATTCCTACTGATCCATGTTTTACTTAATAACTCTGAAAGAAAGGATTTGCGGGAAAAGTTGTATAGAACATTTTATTTTTTTATTTTTACGTCTGCATTACACTCACAAAGTTTGTACAGGTATTTATGAATCACTCTATATAGCTGCAAAGAAGGATTTTAAATTACAAAATTAGTAAATTTCAACCACAGTCAGTGTTAGTGTACATTGAAAAACTAGGGACAAATTCAAGCGACCATGTTAAAAGAATGAATGAAGGAAGAATCCCCAAGAAATTCTTCGGTATCTTTCAAGAGGAAAGAGATCGATTGAACGTCTGCCTAAAAGATGGCATGAGACTGTAACAGACTTCATTGTCTAATGCTTGACTGGACGATGATGATAATGATGATGTTGATGATGATTAAATTTGAATCTTATGCAGGACCATAAGACGGACACTGATTGCAAAAGTTAGAAGAGATTCAATTTTAAATTTTTATGGAACGATGGCGGTCCTAATAAGTATTTATGGATAGTTCACAATGCTGTGTGGTATTATACGAAAGAGAATTGAAGTGGCAGAAATGAGGTTTTTAAGACAAGTGGTTGGATACAAATTAAAATATAAAAACGTAATAAAGAAATAAGAGAAAAACTGAATATATTTTCAATAAATGATGAAATAGATGAACACCGTTGAGTTTTCAGCACTTAAATAAAGTGGACGAAGATAGAATATCATACAATTTACTTCATTATAGACCTCAAGGGTCCCGGTCTGTGGCGTCGTGGTGTAAGGCAGGGATGCCAAACATGCTCTCCATAGAGCGCAACATTGAAATGAATGAATGAATGAAATAGCCTTTGGATTTCCCGTGAAGGGCTATGGCCTCCTAAAAGGGGAGCTCTTTAGAGATCATGCGGTGAGCTAATCCGCATGACGGTAGATTCTGTTCTATATAAGTTTTGTTCGTCGTTTGTGTGTGTACACTTGCACTCTCACTCGATACTGGCAAACTGTAGCGATCTCCATTCTTCTCGGTTCTTGGCTGTTCTGGACCACAGGGGTCCAGCTAGGCTCTTGAAGAAGTCCGCCCATCTGGTCCCAGGTCTTCCTCGGTTTCGCCTCCCGATGCGTGGATCCCACGTGGTGGAAATATGCGCCCATCTGCAGCCTTGGAGTCTCGACACGTGGCCTCCCCATTTCCATTTCAGGCGTTCCCCTTGGTGTGCCATGTCTCTGGTGTTTGTCATCTGCTTTAGTCTGGTGTTGGAAATCTTGTCTCTGAGGGAGAGTCCTAGGATTTTCCTCTCCATTTTGCGCTGGCAGATCTGAATCTGCGTCTTCTGGTTCACGGTCAGTTTCCAGGTCTGACAGCCGTAAAGTAAGGTTGGGAAGATACAGGATTGCAGCACCTCCAGCTTTAGTTTGCGGTTCAGTTTCTTGTCAAGGAGTATGAATTGCAGTGACCAGAAAGCTCTCCATGCTGATGCAATTCTTCTTTTTAGTTCTCTCGTCATGCAGCTTTTGAATCCGACCAATTGGCCCAGATAGATGTAATCTTCCACGTACTGTAAACTGGTTGCGTTGACTTGGATGGGTTGTGGTTGGCTGTTCGTCATGACTTGGGTTTTTTCCATGTTCATGCTTAGGCCTGCGTGTGCGCTGCAATCGCTTAGTTCCTGTATCATCTCTTGTAGGTCGGTGGCGTTTTTAGCGAAGAGTACGATGTCGTCCGCGAATCTTAGGTTCGCCAGCCGATATCCGTTTATATTGATTCCATGTCTTTTCTTCCACTTTAGCTTACGGAATATGTCTTCCAGGAGGCTAGTAAACAGCTTTGGTGAGATCGGATCCCCTTGTCGGACTCCTCTTCCTATTCTGAATATTTGTCCTTCTCGTTCTGTCATCACGATGGCGTGCGAGTCTCCGTAGAGCTTAGTTAGGATGTTGATATATTTGTGCTCGACTCCCTGGTTGCTCAGCGCCTGTAATACACAGGAGTGTTCTACCGAGTCAAATGCTTTCTTGAAATCTATAAATGCAAGATAGAGGGGAATATTGAATTCGTCCGTTTTTTCTATGACCTGGTTGATTGTCTGTAGATGGTCCACCGTGCTGTAACCTGAGCGAAATCCTGCCTGGTCTGGAGCTTGGTTGTCATCCAGTACTTTCGTGAGTCTCCTTGTGATTATCTTAGAGAACAGCTTGTAGACATTTGACATCAGGCTGATTGGACGGTAGTTGTTCAGGTCGTCCTTGGCACCTTTTTTGTGGAGTAGAATAATTTTGCTTGTCTTCCATTGGTGGGGTACTGTCTCCGATTTGAGTATTTCGTTGAAGACTGCGGTGAGCGGTGTTAGCAAGGAGTCGTGACCGAGTTACCATCCCTAATTCCTCCACTTCCATCCGCGACTCTCTTTTCATTCTGTTTAGTCAGTCGTCACCTGCTGGACGTAAACTTTCAGTGCCGAGCAGTTTACAGATTATTTGAAAAAAGCACACTGTTTAAAGTAAGGAGATACAGATTAAGTGAGGTTATTTTGTTGTTGAAGGAGATAGTAGAGATAATTGCATATTGTGTTCCGTTCAATTTCCTTATATAGGGTGTTAAAAAAGTATCCAATATTTTAGGAGGTGATAGTATGCATCAAAACAAAGAATTAATGTCTAATGAACATGAGTCTACAATACATACTTTCTGAGATCTGAACACTTGTTCATAGGAGGTGCTCAATATGACATCCATTCATGGAAATGCATTTCTCTGCCCTACATTACAGCAGACTACCAGATAATTATGCCGCAGTTGACACCCCTGGCATGGAATAATGATAAGTCGCAAGGAATACTGAAAACAAAAGTCTGGTTGCGGATATGAGCGGGGTTCAGCAGAGATGATGTGAATTTTCGTAATCAGCATGTGTAGGCTGATGAAAGTCCCCATGCAAGGCATCAACACTGATTCTCAATCAACTTATGGGCAGGCGTTCTTGGTGATAGATTAATAGGGCGGGCCATACGTGCTACCATAGAGATTAACTGGGAATCATTATCAAGACAAATTTCAAAGAATGCGTGATTCCTTACGCCGAGGCGCAGAGGAATGCATTGCCATGAATGGACGTCATATTAAGCACCCCTTATGAACAAGTGTTCAGATCTCAGAAAGTATGTGTTGTAGGACCCATGTATATTAGACATTATTTTCTTGTTTTGATGCATACTAGCATCTCCTAAAATATTGGATACTTTTTTTAACAGCCTGTTTACGGCATATTAATATAAAATTATAACACTTCATTTCAATGCTGCCCATAGTAAAGATTATGGTAAAAACAAACTTACAGGTACGTAATTAAGTTAAATTGTTGTTGCGTTGCGTATTTTATGTAAATTTGTTTCTATTTCTAAAACTTTAATTTTATAAACGACAGAATGATTAAACGATTTGTTGCCAACAGTTTCATAAAAACATTAGAGAAAAATGGTTGAGATATATACTAGTTATTGACAATAGAAACGTATCTTAACATGAAAAATGTTGCAGTTCGTATAATTGCTATGTCTGTGTAGACATATTGTTGTGAACAGTGCTTTGTTAAGTGAATCAGTGTAGCCTAAATCAGCTGCACGCTCGAGGTTAAATGCCTGTCATCTTATCTTTGCTCTTCGCCTATTGTACTAACACAATCCAGCCGAATATTGATACGTTAGTAAAAACAGGACTCTGCGATAAGTTAATTACTAAATATATGAAAGTTCAATAGTATATGTGTGGACTTATCAATCATATCCTAATTTACGTTTAGAGGTGGTGATTGTTTTTACAACATGAGTTTATGTACTACTCGCCACTGAAGTGAGTTTTTGATTGAGAGCGATGCATGGACGTCAATCGTGTATAAAAGTTTTGGAGTGAGGGTGTCGTCATACTTTCTCCTTCAACTGAGTTTGGCATGCTTAGTCTATAACATGTCTGGTCTAAGACATCAAGCCAGATATTCGCGTTACGGAATTCTGGTTTGAGTCCTCATGTGGGATGAAATTTCCTCATGAAATTTCGGTCAGAATATGAGACCGGTGCCCACCGAGCATCATGATGCATTTGAGAAGTTACGATAGGTAGTAAAATCCGAGTTACGTAAGCCAACTATAACAACTGGGGGTAGGTTCATCTCGCTTACTACATGATACCTCCATTCTGGTTGGATGATCGTCCACCACTGCTGCGGACGTGAGGCTAGTAACCGGCTGGTCTGTATTGGTTCTTAAAAGGCTGTAGCTCCACGGATTGTTATTATTATTATTATTATTATTATTATTATTATTATTATTATTACTCATGTATTTGTATTAATTGTAGATCTGATTGAGTGGAAGAGAATGCCTCAAGGCCTTAAATTACCTCATCCCTGGAAGCAATAGGTTGAGTTAAACTAGATAAGAAAATAAATTTACATTCACTTCTCTTTCTCTTCGAAATCTTGAACTCTTCTATTCCTTCGTACTTGTCGTCTCGCTTCACTTACTTTTCTTCCCACCATAATCTGAACACACGCTCTCGTCATGAAACAATACTAACAATACCATCCCATTGCACCTCCTCATATTCATCCTCTTTCACAATAGCCCTGCCAAGACTCTAGAATTCGCTACCTGCTAGCATCAGGGACTGTCGAAATAAAATTGAATTCAAACGCAAACTTACTAGGCACTTGGTCAGTAAATGAAACTCGTTTAGACATGATCTCTTGTAAATAGTTTCCTTAATTTATCACAAAATATTTCAATATCCAGTAATTTTATCACTATATAATTTTGTTATTCTAGGTTTAATTTGTAATTCCGTAAATAAAAAAAAATATTATTTGTTTTTATATGATAAATTATCTAGTTTTCATTAGTCAGGTAATCTTTTCGTACTTTGATTTTTATTGTAATTGTAATTGTAAATTTAATACCAATTGTAATTTTATTTGTAATTGTAATTATAAATTTAATACTACTTGTAATTTTATTCTTCATATTATAGTTGGAATCTCCTGGTAGAGGGGCAGAAAAGACCTGACGGCCTTATCTCTACCAGGTTAAATAAATAAATAAATAAATACTAGCGTCGATAGAATTGATGATAGCAGGATGGTATTTTAGAGATATGAATTCAAAAATTCGTCACGGGATGACCTGACACATACCTCACAGATGGGGAAACACCCATAAAAATCAATTAAAGTTATCAGCCTAAAATAGATTCGAACTCAATTTCGATCGCAACCTCATAAAACGCGTCCCGTTCAGCTACACCTACACTCTGTGGGTGGTCCGTTCTTACTTTCTTGCGTACAGTAATAAACCATTTGTAACGAATACAAACGATGTCCCATACCAAGGTTTAAAGAATAATAACACCAAAGATGCCACTGGGGACTCTATAGACCGCAGAGCTTTGGAAAATCAAGACGCGAGGCTTTAAAATCTGACGGCTTACTGAGAAGTCTCGATTCCTTTCCTTTAAACTGGCCGTTATTCCCTACTACTGAAGCCATAATATCAAGCTGCATTGCGCCCACAAGTATTGCTACACTGCACAACTAATTTTGATATATTGAAGTCTTTACCCCAGAAATGAGAATGTACTGTATATATACGGGCTATTCTTGTGTTATTGCTGTTCACTACAGTATTTTTTTTATCTCTGTTGCTGAGATGGTTTGTAGTTTGTATTCAAGCTATACATCGCAGTGTATATATGTCTATATACTTTTTTTATCTTGTGAGCTTGTATTAAAATTTATTTGTACTGTATGGAAATGAACCAATAAAGTTGTTCCTTCTCTTGCACCGCATTCTATTAAACTAAGTAAACGCAGAGTACTTTGCTGTTCTTTTTCTAAGGGCTGTGATTATTTATTCATGAAACGAACTGTCATATCTTAGGGTGTGTTCAGATATCTTGGTTATTTCCGTGGATACACGCTGTATTCTGATTGCATTGTTTCATGTCTAAGACTTCGAAGTGGGAGTAGTATTTTATTTCAAGAAGCTTTCAAGTATATAGGTTATTTAATATCAAAATTCAACGGGCGAAAAATGGCAGGCGAATGGCCCCTATATCAAGAATACGGTTTCTTTCTCTGCTGAAATTCTACGACATCGGCCCCACAAAGGGACTAAGAATTTCATTTCCCTCGCGGAGAAAGTCATGCAAAAGATTTTATTGCCCTTCAGAACTCACCGCTTGAGGCAAAATCCTGTAGCTACAATGTAAAATGTGATACACTGTTCCCTCGATATAGAGGAAAGTCAGAGTTTACCTGCGTATATACTGGGTGAACAGTATAGAGCAAAACAGGTTTCACGGCCGGCCGGCTATGCGAGAGGAGGCGGGGACTCAAGGCCGCACGAGGCCGTGAAACTTTTCTGCACTATACTGTTCACCCAGTATAACACGCAGAGCAAGTCCCCTGCAACCTGCAAGTATCATGTTTTTAGATACAGCATGAAAGTCAAGGGATATTATGGACAGTAAAAAATTGATCATACGGGAACGGGTGTTTAAGAGTTGTTAATTCATTATAAAAACTGTATCTGATAAAACGTTAATACAAATTAATTTTATTACCTAGAATATATCTATATATAAAATACAATAATATAAAATAAATAGAAAGAGAGAAAGAAGGAAAGATGTAAAAACGGAAAGAATTAAGTAAAGCAGTAATAAATACATAAAGAAATAAGTAAATAAATAAAGAATTAAGTAACTAAGTAATCAAACAATTAGCAAGCTAGCAAGCGAATAAATAAATAAATAAATAATAAATATTACCTTAAACTCTCCCTAAATATCCTTAATGTTTGCGCCGTTTTCAAGACGTTGAATAATATTTACTTTGTCAGAAATACTCAGACATGAACGTGTTTGTGTTATGATTCCTTACCGGTATGTGAGGGCTTGAATTCTTGTCATAACAACAGACCATGTTGTACTGTATTTCTGCTTTCGATCCACACCTGTGGAGTAACGGTTAGCACGTCTGGCCGCGAAACCAGGTGGCCCGGATTCGATTCCCGATCGGGGAAAGTTACCATACCTGGTTAAGGTTCTTTCCGAGGTTTTCCCTCAACCCATTACGAGCAAATGCTGGGTAACTATTGGTGCTGGACCCCGGACTCATTTCACCGGTATTATCACCTTCATCTCATTCAGACGCTAAATAACCAAAGCTGTTGATAAAGTTTCGTAAAATAACCGACTAAATAAATAAATAAAAAAAATTATACTTTTTTATTCTATACTGAAACGCATTCAATTAAATAGATGGAGCAGTGTATGCCATTTCTTGTAGTTATTCAGGGGCGATCGTTTAAAGTTTGAACGGCTATATCAAATCACACTAATCATGTTTCATAACAAAGGCTTCTTGTTAGATAGATAAATAACACATATGCATGTTATTTTTGTCGCAAGAAACATAACATCATAATGCACG
Source organism: Periplaneta americana (assembly GCF_040183065.1). Lineage (NCBI taxonomy): Eukaryota > Metazoa > Arthropoda > Insecta > Blattodea > Blattidae > Periplaneta > Periplaneta americana. The sequence goes on along the minus strand of NC_091129.1, from coordinate 80,309,072 downwards.
ACATATCGCCAAATCTGATTTTCGTAAAAAATTTACATATTTTTTTGTCTGGGAACCACAAAATTTGAATCCGCGAACCATAGATTCATTACTTAAAATACGTGATAAGTTTACTGCAGAAGATAACAAATGCATATTATTATTATTATTATTATTATTATTATTATTATTATTATTATTATTATTATTATTAGTGTTATTATTATTATTATTATTATTATTATTATTATTATTATTAATATCAGTGGTACTATTTCTAGCACTATTCCTGTTACTACCACATTAGGCCTACTAATTGCTATACTGCTCTTTTTACGACAGTTTTTCTTTCTGGTAAAAATATTCCGATTACTCATACATAATATTACTGTTACTGTTGCAACAACTGAGCTCTACTATTAATGTCCTTAGCACTACTAGCACTACTAATATATCACTATTCTTACTATTATAATGAACGAAGTTGAGAAAAAAATAATGTAAGTCCAGACACGAGTCTCTTGTTTACAGGGATGAACGCGGGTTTTCTCTGCAGTGAGTTACTGTCCACTCTTGTTTTTTTCCACCCTCAAGTCCGGCAGACATAAAGAACGCAGCGTGGCCAACTGCTAACTGCAGCTAAGAGATGAATTAATACACATTGTTACGTCATACAGGATTCCATGCTGCAAAGCCAAGAGCCGAGATAAAGTACTGGCTTGATTTTACACTCAAACGACCCGGTTTCCAGCTTCTATTGTGAATAATGGGGACAAAAGACTGGCACAACCGTTTTGTTTATTTTCTCACTACACAGCGTTTTTAGAAAGTATTCTGATTCTGCCAAATTACACTTGGAAATTCTTTCGGAATACAGAAGAGGATATTATGTTTTACAGCATAGTTTACAATACGAAGGAGGTCACCAGCGTGATCTAGTGGTTAGAGAGTGCGGCTCATGTTGTTGCGATAAACTAAGGCACGGATTCATATCCCACTTAAGTTGATTACCTGTCTATATTTCATTATAGGTTTATTTCCTCGAATTGAAAGGCGAATATCGGATAATTCCAGGGCAAAACATCAGACTTAATTCTTCAGAATGCACTAGTAATAGTAGTAGTAGTAGTAGTAGTAGTAGTAGTAGTAGTAGTAGTAGTAGTAGTAGTAGTAGTAGTAGTAGTAGTAGTAGTAGTAGTTTTTTTTTGTTTAACCTGGTAGAGATAAGGCCGTCAAGCAAGTACGAAAAGATTACCTGACTAATGAAAGCTAGATAATTTATCAACAGTAATCTCACTAGAGGTTTCGATTTATCTAGAGAAAATCAAAACTCGAGTGGGATTTAATTGACTATTACACGATTAGAAGAAAGTAGGCTATATAAAGATTAGAAGTAACAAATTGTACAACAAAATATTAATTGGCTTACGAAAATACAACTGTCTTCAAATGTATTATTGTACCATCTCAACATTACGCTAGATGGCAGTAGTGTCTTATGATGGTGTTTTCTTGTTACCGGTATCAGTTGTGCCAACTATGGAATCATCATTGAACTGTGTGGACTGTTACTAGTCAAGAAGGCTTTGTTGATTCAGTTTAATTTTTATTAAAACATTTGCATACCATTTCAATCATCCGGATCCCAGTAATCAACGTCACTTGACAGATGATTTTCAATCAATCTTAGTATTAAACAATCTCTGATACGTGACTATCCATAATATATAGCAGAAGCTATAACAAACATAACCTATATAATATAAACAAGTGTTAGAAAAGTTTTAATTAGGGATGATGAAATAAACAAGAAACGTTTTAATTAACGATGATGAAATAAAAATAAACATGGATAATTTTAAAAGAAACAATTATTGAAAGTACAATTTTGAAATTTGAATGTTTTGGTGGTTGGTGGTTCAGTTGATGTGATATTGGACGTGTGTGTAAAAGAAGTGAAATCGTTGGTGTACATAGTGTATCCCTCAACTCATTCAGGATTTCCGATTGGTGCTCTTCATATATGATCAGTGAACTTTATTAATTCTTGTTCTTGAATGCCAAAATGCGAGTCATATTTGAAAGTGATGTGCATCGACTGGAGTGGTTTGTAATTTTCTGTTTTTTGACGGCCAGACCAGTGCAGTTTGAAATGTTGGCAAACAAAGAAACAAATGCTAGGGTAGTGATAAAAATAAACAAATGCTAGGGACGCGATAAAATTGTGCGATAAGCAGCCATCATTGGTTGAAAGACGTCCTTTCGTGCCGTTTTATTGGTCGAAAGTAGTGTGACGTAGTAAAAGTGTAATAGTCATATAAAAACAAAGAATATTTTATATTTTCTGAATTACAAATTAAACCTGGAATAACAAAATGGTATAGTGATGAAATTACCGGATATTGAAATATTGTGTGATAGATTAAGAAAACTATTTACAAGAAAACATGTCTGAACGAGTTTGAATTACTGATCAAGTGCCTACTAAGTTTGCGTTTGAATTCAGTTTTATTTCGACAGTCCCTGATGCTAGCAGGTAGCGAATTTCAGAACCTTGGTAGGGCTATTGTGAAAGAGGATGAGTATGAGGAGATGCGACTGGATGGTATTGTTAGTATTGTTTCATGGCGAGTTTGTGTGTTCAGATTACAATGTGGATCACCAATCCCACCACGGTGTTATAAACGCGAGTTGATATGGCGTCATTAAATAACCAATAGCGTAGCTCAAGTGACAGGCGTATATGCTTGCTGATCCGGAATTTGGCTCTGACGTGAATTTTTCCGCGTGGAGTGATTACCTGGTTGAGTTTTCCCTAGGATCTTCCCAACTGTAAGGCAAATGTGAGGTAATCTGTGTAGAATTCTCTGCCTCATATCGCCAAGTACCATCTCAATGTCACCAATCCCATCGACGCTAGAAAATCTAGGTAGTTAATACAGCGTTGTGAAATAACCGAATTATAGAAATTAATAAATCTGTAGTTTTTTCCTCAAATGGCGCGTACTAGAGGAGTGACCATCCGTGATTACAGAACTTTTTAACACCGAAGCTTTGGCGTAGGTGCAGAGCGGAAGGTGATCTATATAATATCAGTTGATTGTGATGGTGGTGGTGGTGGTGGTGGTGGTGGTGGTGGTGGTGGTGGTGGTGGTGGTGGTGGTGGTGGTGGTGGTGGTGGTGGTGATTACGATTAATGCAGCAATGGTTGGATATCGGTAGGAGAAAAGGAATTATTTCGCCAGTATAACTTCTATGATAGGTGAGGAGACGAAATCTGGCATGTGAACTGTGCGAGAAGGGAAAGAATGAGCTATCAGAAAGAGAGTTTGTTTCATGTTGGTTAGTATTTTACGAATATACTGACATGGAAGTTCATCTCAGACTAAATCTTATCTTTTCCGCCTCCTTGGTCTCGAGGTAGCGTGCTGAAATCCTGATCGAGATGGCCCGGGTTCGATTCTCGGCCGAGAAGTCAGGGGGATTTAATTCGGACCTCTTCACGGGGGCTGGTTGTCTGTCCATTGTCCCAGTGTGTGTGTATGTGTGTGTGTGTGTGTGTGTGATGTCTCGCAGTGGCCCCCAGGTACCCTGCAGTGTAAGCGTGTGTTTAGTAGAGTCGTGGGTCTAGGCACAATAAGCCTCAGGCTGCGGTGCCGAAATTAGTATAAAAACTTATCTTCTCCCCTCTATACCCATTGGTGATAATAGCCACGGCACATTATACGGTCATAGGACAGGTCTTGCCTCCTCTACTCTACTAAAGCCCAATTTTTGGTCACCGACATAGTGAAAACATGTTAACATTGGCGGTCCACGGAGTATAACTTACCTGAACAGCATCCTGCAGGGATAGCACATTCAGTTATTAATCATAATATAATGAATAATGAGAGTACCGTTTGTGGCCTAGTTTTTATTTTTATTTTGTTATTCTAGTAGATTATTTTACGACGCTTTATCAACATCATATATTATTTAGCGTCTGAATGATGCCGGTGAAATGAGTCCGGGATCCAGCACCAGAAGTTACCCAATATTTGCTCATATTGGATTGAGAGAAAACCAAGGAAAAAACCTCAACTAGATAACTTGCTCCGACAGGAAATCGAACCCAGGCCACCTGGTTTCGCGGCCAGACGCGCTAACCGTTACTCCACAGGTGTAAACTTGTGGCCTAGTTGCGTTCTTAGTGTATTTATTTTCTTCTTATTTTTCTACTTCTTCTGTTTATTCTTTTCTACTTCTTCATCTAGATTCGTGTCCGTGGTTGGGGATCGAGTATGAGATAACATCATCCATCTGTCACCGTCCTTCCAGCTATTTCCTTCCACTACTTCTCGCCTTTATTTTATCCTTCCATCTTGTTCTACGTCTTCCAACAGGTATTTTTCACTTTTACTTTCAGTTTCAGTATCTTCTTCGGTAATCTCTCTTCACCCATCTTCATAACATGACAAAAACCATCTAATTTTGTTTTTCTCCAATATATCCTGCAATTTTGCAATTCCCAATATATTTCCTACAGCTTCATTTTTAACTCTGTCTCTTCATGTTTTCTGTATTGTACTTCTAAGGAATTTTATTTTTGTGCGTTTCTTTTATGCTGCCAATTCTTGGACAAGTACATCATACATTTTTCTATAACTATTAAACTTGTTGAATCGTTAAAGAAAACATTCATTGACGTCGCTCCAATTAGCGGAACATTCTCATCCAAATTTAATTTTACAGAAGATGGTAACTACACAAAGTAGAAACACCTACGGAAACTCACACTATCACAGTAGGCCTATTCACTCCATATATTACAGAAACTAGATAAAATGCAACGTCTGCTTTATTCGACAGAAATTCAATCAGTATTGTCCGAGGATCGAACCCCAGACGCCTGGTTGAAGACCAGCGCACTAACGTTTGAGTCACAAATGCAGTGGGAAGGAAATTTATATGCGCAGCTACTACTCATGAACAGTTTTTGTTGAAATCTTAAAATGTTTTCATTTTAAAAATACATTGATAGTAGAGAATGGGAATGCTGTTATATGAAGGGTTCAGAGCCATAGTGGGCCAAGTGCTATTTATTATAAACGGAGAAAGCAAGGGTTAAAGTTAAGTTAATGCCATAGTTTAAGATTGACATATCATTTAGTTTTAATGTGTATACTTTATCTTACTTGCTATACATTTCCATTGAAATATGGTAATAACTTCATTTTAACCCTTGTTTTCTGCGGTTTTAGTAAATGAAACTTGGCCCAATATGGCTCTGAACCCTTCATATGAGCCGTTGGGAGCAGAAGTGGTGTAAGTCAAAAATGGGTAATGAGGGTTAAAGGAAACATTCTGTGAAATATAGAGCAAAGAGGCAATTAATATTCAATTTATTTAAACTATTAGCAGTCGGTGGATAGCACGAAGAACATATTAATTGCTACTTTACACTGTATTTTACAGAATTTTTACTTTAAACCTCATTACCCAATTTTGACTTACACCACTTCTGCTCTGAACGGCTCATATATTACTCGATCATTCTGTTTGTGGAACGACAGACGATTGTAACTAACACAACGCGCCGCTGTTACGTCACCTGTGCTGTACTATCCCTTTCGTATTCTAGTCATGGACCACGAGTATGTCTTTCTCTCTCGTACAGAATAACAACATAAGATCGCAGCGCCGCTGTTTATGTTCTACATACAGAATGGTCACCTAGTACGAGGTAGATGCATTTAATTGTGTTCTGCGTGGCTTGCTAGTTGCTACCTAAGAGTATTTGATGCTATATTATCGTTGTAACAAAATTGAACTGTATTTTGTAAATCAGCGTTCAGAATGTAATAAGATGGCAAGGTCGTTTAAAATTAACAGAGTACCTAATCTCATTGGTCCTATTATATTATTAGGTAACCATATATTTTAAAGTCATACCTTCTGCCTTACAATAGGCTCTGTGTGTGACTATCAATTTTAGAGAAAGCAGATGACGAGAAATACAGAAATGATTATCAAAATCCATCACAGTGTTTCGAAAGCATTCTTATGCATTAAGAGTTGGACTAGTTGTTTTGTTTTCTTATCATGCGACAGTTTTAAAGTTAATGATGCCAATTGCTGTGAGTGGGAATTTTGTCTGTCGCATTTCTCTCTTCTGCGCCGTTCGAGAGAACTGGAGAGCGATCGGAATCTTAAAATATTCCTTCACTAATGATCACAGCCTCTTGTTCAAATCGCGACCCGGGTAACAACCTGCCGAGGTCGACTTCGTGACGCAAGTACCGAACCTTTCAGAATCTTGAGAATCTCGCAAATATATTCTATTCGAAGACAAAGGAGTCCATATTTGTTCTATGTATTGTTTTATATCCGACTTTGATACTGACTTGGAAGCCAATGCGATTTAGAAGCGGGTATGTGCACAGACCAATATTAGACATACACAAATGCGGGACTCCCTAACCATGAGCTGAGCTTGGTACAGGATCGCTGCAGACGCAACAGAGGATAGCTTACAAAAAGGGACAATCAGCCAGCCCTTTGGACGTAAGATGAATTTCCACAGCCCACGCCGGGAATCGAATCAAGGACTGCTTGGACGAGTAGCGTGTACGTTATCCATAAAGTCACATAGGTAGGCGGGTCAGTGTTGCCTAACAATTCTGTAAGATGTAAGGAAAAGTATGAGCGAAAGTTCAAAGCAGATCTTGAGTAAAAGTATGAGCGAGAATTTAAGAGTAAAAGCATGAGCGAGAGTTTAAAGGATATCTTGAGCAAAAATATGTATGAGATCTTGAGTAAAAGTATGAACAAGAGTTTAAAGTAGATCTTGAGTAAAAATATGAACGAGAGTTTAAAACAGATCTTCAGTAAATGCATAAGCGAGAGTTTAAAGCAGATCTTGAGTAAAAGTATGAGCGAGAGTTTAAAGCAATTAATCTCGAGTAAAAGTATGAACGAAAGTTTAAAAAAGATCTTGAGTAAATGTATGAATGAGAGTTTAAAGCAGATCTTGTGTAAAAATATGAACGACAGTTTAAAGCAAATCTTGAGTAGAAGTATGAGCAAGAGTTTAAAAAAGATCAAGTATGAACTGGAGTTTAAAGCAGATCTTCTGTAAAAATATTAACGAGAGTTTAAAGCATATCTTGAGTAGAAGTATGAGCGAGAGTTTGAAGCAAATCTTTATTAAAAGTGTGAATAAGAGTTTAAAGCAGATCTTATGTAAAAGCATGAGCGAGAATTTAAAGGGATACCACATTTAGAGATTTGATAGATGAATCTGTAACATGAATTTGATTATTGTTAGCTAATCTATTTTATAATCAATTGTTTTATCTCCTGCAGATCAATGGCAGTTGTTCCCCTTTCACATTAAAGTAGGAGATATCCTAACAAAGTAACCGTCCCAGATCGAGTAGCTTGAATTTAATGAAAATGCATATTTAAGGTAATTTTCTTTCGTTAAAAACGTGGTGATAGTTGTTCGTTTCACTGTTTTCTCGTTTACGAAATATACTGACTTGAAAAATCGTTGCTACTTATACCACTTCTTGCGCGCACTCGGATCCTCATAGCTCCGCGACACCGCATCACAGCTCTCGCATTAATGCTGTAATCAAATTGTTTTCTCTTAACTCACGTCAATGCAGTAGTAGTGCAATCTATGGCATCTTTCACTTATTCCTACACCGACCAAATCCATAGGTATGGAGCTGTATGTCTAGAAACACGACTGTATATACTATGCTTTCAAGAACCGAAAGAGGAATTTGGACCTAAAGTGAAAAAACAACGTGTAGACAATGATAAGACATTTAATGTCGTGGTCGATGCAAGTAGTTCCGATAAACTAATAAAAAAAGCACGTGAAAAGATGGTTAAGAGATGTATTTCTCCCGGATGTTAAGAAAGACACACTTTTACTTCTGGATTCCTGTCGTGGTCAGATATATGATACTATATTCACTTTTGAAGAGTAAACAATACTTTGGAGATAAAGCAATTAAAACAAAAAATTAACTCTCCAAAAACTACAAGATTATTGCAACTCTTGGATGTGTATTTTTTAGACAATATAAAATTGTAATTCGAAGGCTAGAAGAGTATTTCAGACATTAAATTATCTGTAAAAACATTCCAAACACATTGCACGTAGGGGCTTCAGAATAACATTGCATGAGTTTCATTCACCTGTCCTCAAAGACATGCTAATATATGCGTGGCATAGGTGTGGATATGTGACGGAGAAACATGTGAGAAAGTTTGATAACATTCTTGCAACAATGTTGCATGTTGGAAACAGCGTGTGTTACAGAAGAGTGTGAAAAATTAACCTATATAAAATGTTTGTACTGTTCAATGGCTCTTAGTTCCGAACACTTCATTTCAAATGCCACTATCATATTTAATTTGAGTCACAAAGTTAATAATATCTTAAATTAAAATTGGTTTTATATTTCAACAAGAGCACTCTATTAATGTGAGTTAAGAGAAAAATAAAATAGACTAGAACATTAATGCGCGGGCTGTGATATGGTCTCGCGGAGGATCCGAGTGCGTGCAAGAAGCGGTATAAGTAGCAATGATGTTCAAGTCAATATTCGTAAAAAAGGAAAAAGCGAAACGAACGACTATCATCACGTTTCGTAACGAACGAAAATCAGCTTAAATATGCATTTTCATTAAATTCAAGCTACTTGAACTGAGCCGGATCCCTTCTAAGTGTAACCTACTGATATACAGGCCTTTCAATGCTCAAGATTGTTTTCCGGGACTTTCCCAACTTCTGAAGCTTGTAATTGCGGATTTTACGACGTGTCGAAAAAATAACAGCGGGAGATGCGTCATTGATTTGGAGCCTTCCTCCTCATAAACGACGTAAAATTATGACGTTGCCCATAAAACTCTGAACTAAATTCGAGTTACTAAATCGGGAAAGAAATGAGTTTATTTAATCAATAATCTGTTGTAATGGGTTTTACTGTTCCAATTGCAACGCAATCTAGCTACATAGTCAGTCAATCGATTCCACTCATTCTGATAATTCTCTTGGTAATATACGTATTAACTCAATCAGTCTATTTATTCAGTCCAATCGGTTTGGCAAGACCATTCTGGGCCAAGTCCAGGCAGTCAGTTCAATTCAGACAGAAGAGTAATCTAATTAGTCTCCTCAGTTAATTCAGACAATAATTCAGTTCGATTGAGTTAATTCTGACAGATTTTAAATAATTCTTTCACTCAGTTATTTCAGGTAATAATTTAAAAGAAACGATAAAAATCTATTTTCCTTACTCTGCTTAACCTCACTCTTTTACCCGAACACCAAGCGCTTAAAGACTGGTTCACAATAAACCGAAAACGGAAACGACAACGAGAACGGGAATATTGTTAAAATACATGTATCTGAATGTGAGCATTCACAATTAACTATTGTGATTGCTCACATTTAAATACATTTATTTTAAAATTATTTCCGTTGTCGTTCTCGTTGTCGTTTCCGTTTCCGATTTATTGTGAACCAGCCTTAAGGGAGGACAAGTTATTTGATCGTATACGAGACATCTCTCAAATGCGAGGCTCTCTGCTCATGGGATCGACATGAGCAGGGCCACTGCAGAGACATCACAAGACAATCGCAAAACAAAGGAAAGACACCCCAGACTCATGAACGGAAAAGCCCTATAAAGTTCTTCCTTTGACCACATCGGGAATCAGAAATCAAACTGCTTGGTCGGGAAGCCCACACGTTTTCCCTACAGCGATGGATAACGAAAAAAATAAGATAAAATACCAGTCTTTAAGTTCTGTATTGCTGTGTTTTTCAGCCTTTTTGGCAATGAGGCCCCTTTTGCTTAGATTAATTTAGTGCGGCCCACTGGTTTAAGATGTAGAGTAGAACAGGGAATCTCAACCGGGAAACCGAAGTCTTTTGAGGATACGAAACCAGTTTAGGGATTAAAAGGATGAAGTTTATATTTTCTATATTAAAAAAAATTATGTTTAGTTTATATTTTCTAAATTTTATGCTATAGGCCTATACTTATTTTTTTCTATGCACCAACTTCTGCTTATTAGCATTAATGTTATCAAGTTTCATTAATATCAATATAATACATTTTTTTCAGTTAGTACATATCTTCTTTCATAAATATCTACTCCCATAAAATACAAGTTACAGGTCTGAGAAAAATTGTACACCATATTTGACATGCATAATTTGAATTTTGAATGTATACGTTATGGGAAAGCTTATAAAAAATTTATTTATTTGGTTTCAGTATATATATATTATTTTGTTTACTTTTGTAAAATATTTACTTTATCCAAAAAAAGCTCTGTAATTTTGTTAACGATACATTTAAAGACATACCGTAAAAATTTCAACTCCCTGGCATGAAATTGTGAGCCTGTAGTACAGTATCTGAATGTGTGCGTGTATCCTATGCCTACGTACTTCATTTGTGTGATTCGGGTTCCACATATTGAAGATAGACGGCAGGATTGTGACCCATTTTAAATTTTCAAACCTTTTCGGCAGGCCACAATATGCATGATGTCTTCGGCAGGCCACGCTATGCATTATGTACAGTTACCCTGAAAAAGAATGAGACGATTCTTGGTCGTCGGAAGTTAAAGTTCTACAGCGCGGTTCACTCGATATCGACGTAGGGATACATAACATGACAGATAGTACAAGAATTGTTACAAGGACCACAACAAGGACAAGGACCAGAATAAGGATCACGAAGAAGACTGCCATTTAAGGCCAGGATTTCACAACATAGCTCGAGTTCCAAAATATCATTGCTTCACTGTACCGAATGGCAAATGCCTGCTAAGGGATCTACATTCTGGACTGCTGCTATCACTGTCTTGTCTCGGTAGCTCATATAGTAGCGTGCCGGTTCCATTGTATAACCGAAACGTCTCGTGTTCGATCCCAGGTAAAACTTTTTTTTTATTGAGGTGTAATTAATTTGTTCAGAGTTCCTCGACTGTCTAATTTGTCGAAAAATATGGAATAATTTATGCCCAATTTCTGAGTCTTACAAGTGGGCTGAACCTCGTCAAAAAAATAAATCTTACTTGGAAGTTAAAAGTATTCTTCCTCAAACAAAAATCATAAGAAACAAAAAGAGACCTGTTAACTTAAAATCTTGTCCACATGCCATCAGCTTCTATTACAGCTCTAAGTCGATCCGGCATGGATGTCACGAGATTGTGGAATAAGTTCTGATCCCCGGCGAGATCTTCCCAGGTGTCAACAACTTGATCCCACAATTCGTCTCGATTTCGAGGGCGTCGGTGGGCATAGGTGGCTATCCTTCTCTTTTTCAATTCCGCCCATAAATTTTCGATGACATTCAAATCAGGTGACTTCGGAGGCCAATTAATGATTTCGATCTCGGGTCTCCTTTGAAACCATCTTTGAATGCTTGCAGCATAGTGCACGGGATGGTTATCCTGCTGGAACAGCAATGTTCCTTCGGGAAAACGTTCTCGGGCGGAGGGAAGGAATATATTTTCCAGAATGTGCTCGTAAGTTCCGGCATTAAACCGGCCATCGATGCGTTCTATAACGCCAGGTCCATCGTAAGACATCAACCCCCAACACGATATGCTAAAGCGCCCCGATCTTTCACGTCGGTGCACATAGCGCTGATCATGTCGGAGACCATCCTCACGATAGACACGGACAGGACCTTCGTAATCACTGGAGATGGTTGTTTCGTCGGAGAAAATTACATTTCTCCAATCGAAATACACTCGATTGGTAGCGAAGGCAAGACGGTCGACAGCTTGTGCTTCTCCCAATATTTCCATTTGCGCAGCCCTCCGGCTCCTAATACGGCGGTTCCTCAACCTTCTGATCACAGTCTGTGAAGAGCCGGGAAAGTTAGATGCTGCTCTTATTTCGTTAGCAGTCAGAAAGGGGTCCTGTCGAACTGTCTCGAATAAAAGAGCATCCTCTTCCAATGAAGAAATCCGCGGACGCCCAGGAATAGGGCGATTATCGACCTCCCCAAAATTTTGGTAACGATGAACCCATCTCGTGGCTGTACTTCCAGGAACACCGACCAAACGGCCAGCAGATCTAGCCCCATATCCAGCCTCAACTAGAGCTATAACTCGCTGTCTCATATCACGTCGGTTCGCCATTACGATGAGAAATGAGAGATGACGATAATACTTTAGTGTAGACAATGACTATTTAACATGATATAGAATTATTGAAATGAGAGGCATCTTGCATAGTAAGAGTTAATAAATCAACCCTAAATTAAATATCTAAATAACAGGATATAACAGGAAGTCCAATTGTTGCGAAACTAATAAAATTAAATCTAATTACATTAAATAAACAAACCCCAAGTTATGACACCACATTGCTACAGCTAAATTGTATGTTATTAACATAAGCATTGAACAGGTCCGTGGTTGTGCGTTGGACGACAAAACCAAACATCGAAAGTTCGAATCTTGCCGAGGAATGTAACTTCTTGCTTTTTATAATATAAATCAGACTTATAACTACAATAATTCATATTTCTTACATTATTTATTAATATTTATAGCCAACATTGAATTTGTAAAGAAAAGACTTTAGAAATCTCATATGGAATTTGTGATCTGTAGTGACATAAACATAGATTATCTCTCGGAACTTTTCCGTAAAAGTAAATTAAATTCACTCCTTGAAACTGGAAACCTTATTCGTAGGGTCATTTTCCCATAGCATATAAGCTGAAGTAACACAGCCATTGATAAACGTTTTGTACACAGAATTAGACTGAATTCCTATTCGACAGAACCTATAATCAATGGCTTGTCTGACCACGATAAACAAATCCTATGTGTTTCCAATGTCACTGAACAATTTCAAAATATTAATTTAAAAACTAAGAAAGGATCGTAATTGCTGTATCTAGTGATTATTTACATTTATGTCTACAAAATGAATCTTGGAAAAACATATATGATACTGGTACTACTGATATTAAGAGTAAATATATTGCATTTTTCACTTAATTTCATAATCACTTCAGTGGATGTTCTCCACTCAATGTTGTGAAAAAATTCAAAAGTTAAAACATGTAGATAACGCAGGGACTTCAAAATCTCATGTATTAAAAAGAAGAATCTATATGTAATGAGTTGCAATGTAATGATCTTCATGTTCTTAAATACTGCAAGAAGTACAGTATAATTTATCAAAAATTATGAAAGAGGGAAATAGAATATATTTGAGTAGAAAAGTACAAAATTCAGGTAATGCAATTAAACCTATTCGTAATATTATTAAATTTAAACTTGTAGATATCCTAAGAAAGAAAATATTTTTTCATTAAAACCAATGATTATAAAGTAGAGGATCCCAAATCTATTGCAAATTCTTTTAACGTATTATAGTATATAGTACAGAAATATTATTGAGAACTTAAACATTCAAGATTTTGCAAAAGATACTGCAATTGGTTACTTAACAGATGTATTTAATAATTATTATTAATATATGTAATTAGTCAATAACTGCAACAGTGCTTATACATTCAATCATAACATGAATAAAATTGAATGCAAACACGTAGATAACATAGTTAAAATTAACTGCAGGGGTGAGAATGAAATAATCCAAAGCCATACTTTTAACAAAAATTGTTTTTTGCGAGTGCATTTCTTACACATATGGGAAAGCTATTAATAAATTATTGTAATAATTACTCAACAAATGACATAGCCTAAGGACTCTAAACCTTTGTAAAAGTTTGTCTATTATTATATATTTTTTAATTTCATTTTAATTGTTAGTTTTTAATATATATGCATTTACATTGTATATATGTGTGTGTATAAATGCATTCATTAGATTAACGTTTATAATATTATAACTTGTAATTTTGTATTGTTTGCGATCATTAACACTTAATCTCAGGACTTTGTAAAACTATATTTCAACGTGACTTAGCTATTTCAACGTTATTTAGACAAAAAAAAATTGTTGTGTGGACTAAGAATCGAACTCGCACTCTTCTACACAACACGCAGAAGTCTTACCGTCTGAGCTATGGAAATGACATGAAAGCTTTCTTTTCTGTGCGGAGTGTCGACGTAGTCATGAAGGTTCATTGTGGATTTAACTACACGATAAATGTATATATTTATCTTTTATTTACGTAATATTATCATATTTTTTGCAGTTTTTTAATTGAATTTCGGAACGATGCTAGTAACAAACTAAATAGCCTGAATTTAAGTAACTCAATATTCGTTATCTGGTCTCCGATCATGCGCAGTGTCTTACATCTGAGACTTAGGAATATTCAATCGTCTCATCCTTTTACAGGGAAACTGTACATCGTGGAGAGTTAGTGGGTTATTTTTTTATATGATATATTTATCCCACCAGCTTACATCGGTCGTGATGGCCCTTCACATTTCTGTATACAGTGCCATCACTCCCTTACATACGTATTCTGCTTACACTTTTTTAAACATCCGGCTACTACATATATATTACCCTGGTCACTTTTCTCACCTCTGTTTCGCTCCCTCCTTTTTCTACTTACCCCTCCCTTTCCCAGTTATCTATCTTATTCTTACTAATTTCATTTAACTAAACAATCATTTCTCTTAATTCCTTATTAATTGTTCCCAACATTGTTTACATTAGTTGAACTCTTCCATAGTTGTCAACTTATTTATTCACTTCAATCACTAACGTTTACTGACCACTTATTGCCACTAATCTAATCTGTATATTTTTAGACGAAGTAGTTTCTACAGTTTCATTACCTTTCCATTCCCACTTTCTTTCTTATATTTGTATCACTACTTACTTATTATCACTCGCTGGTTATTACTTGTATCTTATCCTTTTTTTCACTATTATTCCCTTGCCTTACCGCCCTTTCTGTCACCATCACCTTTTTCACTTTATCACTTTCCTAAGTTTTGTCACTCATGTATACTATTTTCACTTCTGTCACTCATGCACCCCTCTTAAGTATAACTTTTGTGTCCCTTACTTCTTCCGACTGACGTACCTCTATTCGGTTAGTGGGTTATTTTACTTATTTATGTTTACGTTATTTAGCGTTTGAATGAAACGAAGGTGATAATGCCGGTGAAATGAGCCCGGGGTTCAGCATCGAAAATTACCCAGCATTTGCTCATATTGGGATGAGGGAAAACCCTGGAAGAACCTGAACAAGGTAACTTGTCCCGACCGGGATTCGAACCCGGGCCACCTGGTTTCGCGATCAGATGCACTAACCGCTAATCCACAGGTGTGGTCTTGGAAAGTTATGTCGTACTCTAGGGTGAGTGTAAGTTACATATAAGTGTTCGTGTAAGTGTAGTGAAGGGAATAGGTGAGGATGGTAAAGATAGGAAGGGAGGAGGGAAAACCCGGTACCGGCACGCACCTACTCCTGTTGAATAGCACCAAGGGGACCGCCAAGTTAAACGTTCCTATTCAGTGACATATGCCTTCTCTTCACATGCTCCACAGAGAGATTTGGGATTTAACCCAGTCGTGTTGGTGCACAATCTAGTGATCAGAAGTTATGCACCGCCACCTCTTCTGTGTAGTCCCGAGGTAGAAATTTTACACGAAAATCTTTGACTCAGCCGGGAATCGAATCCGGGCCAACTAGTCTGGAAACAGACGCGCTACCACAGAGACAATTCGACAGACATCGGTATCTGAATGTAAGTGCAGCAAAAATAAAAGTGTGGAAAAGTGGCACTAAGTTATGGATTTTCCGTCACGACAACCTGTGTCTAACTCTCAAATATAGCCTAACTAATGTTTGAATTTTGAGTACGATTGTGTTGCCTATTGCTCCTTTACTACGTCATACTACTTTTGACCAATAAAACGGTACGAAAGGACGTCTTTTAACCAATCATGTTTGCTTATCGCACAATTTTTTCGCTTCCCTAGCATTTGTTTAATTTTATCGCTTCTCTAGCATTTGTTTGTTTTTATCACCACCCTACCATCTGTTTCTTTGTTTGCCAACATTTCAAACTGCAAATTCTTTACGGTACTATAAAACATGCTTGGGATCGTCATTTGTTTACAGCATAGACAGTCAACTGAAAATGGGGGCTCCGTTCAAACGTTTTGGTGAAGCTAACACTAGTGAAATAAAATTTCAGTAAGTCAATTAATATTTTATAGTATTAGAGTACTTTATTTCTTCTGATCTTTATATATTTTTTTCTAATCGTGTAATAGTCAATTAAATTCCACTCGAGTTTTGATCTTCTCTAGATAAATCAAAATATCTAATGAGATTACTGTTGATTAGTACACTTTTACTTTGTCATAGTACATTTGACCAATAAAACGGTACGGAACGACGTGTTTCAACCAATCATGGCTGTTTATCTTACAATTTTTATCACCTCCCTAGCATTTGTTTTTTATCATCTCCCTAGCATTTGTATGCTTTATCGCCTCTCTAAAGTTTGTTTCTTTGTTTGCCAATATTGTACCTTTTAAAATTATTCATGTTCAAGTCATCGTAGAAAAAGACATTTTCTGATGAATTTAGGGAACTGCAATGAGCCAAATATAGCTGTTGGGGACAATTATATTGCTAATCACACATTACCTCTAGTGGTTGGATGATAGTTTACTACTGCTGAGGTCAGCAATCGGCTGGTAAGTCTTGGCCCTCCATGGGCTGTCGCGCAGCAGATTTATTTCTTATTATTACTACAGTAATGATTAAAAAACATTGAATATGTTACGTTTTATTGTTGTGTATTTATTTCAAGGAAAGTAGACTAAAATAGTACGTTAAACACGTAAGCAGATATTCAGAATATTGTATTAGGCTATAGGTTATTGTGCAAATTAACAACAAAGCAAACTGCCCGTATATCTCGATAATACTGCATGGCGGCGCTTTGGGCTTCGTGTTTTACTCCAGGGAAACCAAGGATAAACCTCGGTCATGATTGCCGATGTTCCCCGGAGATTCGATCCAGGGATTCCGTGAATAGGAATGTCTGTGATTACTGGTGTGTCATATCGATTGTGGCGCGTAAGCGACAGCGTCAAGTTTTCGCGGTGACAGTTGAAATAAGAGAAGCGCGGGCTAGATTAATGGGATACGAGGAGATGTTTATGTGACAACCCTATCTCTGCCATGGTAACGCGTAAGTCATTTGTCTGAGATCTCTTGGTTTCGTTAATGGAGTTTCATAGCGTCCTTCTCTTTTAATCCTCCAATTTTCCGACCTCTGAGACAGAACACAAGACGAACCGAGCTTTGAGATGATATCGAGCATTAATAATAATTTTATATGCTCTTTGTATTTTCGATCATAGGGAACAGTGACATATTTCATAAAAGTATGTAATAATATTGAGTCCTCCGTTGTGGTTATATGGATACGTGAAGATTAATTTTTGGTCTTACAGGACATATCTGTTATGGTAACAATGATTATTAGGGGAGAAAAATTCGTTCCCACGCCGGGGATCGAACTCGGGTTCTTGGTTATACGTACCTAGTGCTCTAACCACTGAACTACGCCTAAGTTCAATCTTTACGTAGATTCTTCGCCCAACAGTGCATATTACTGTTGAATCCCGGCCACCAAGTCACTCAGTTGAGTGCGCTCCTTGTATAATTTATTTATTTATTTATTTATTTATTTATTTATTTATTTATTTATTTATTTATTTATTTATTTATTTATTTATTTATTTATTTATTTATTTATTTTGCTAATAATTGTAACATAAAATAGGCCTATAATATATACAGAAAAACTTTAGCTCGCCCCTGAAAGAGTAGAACTCGTGCTCAGGGGCGGATTCCTGAATTGAAATTAATAATTATACAATACAATTTGTCTTATGTCTACTGTGCAATTATAGTATATAAATTTAAACTTACAATTTTTCAATATCTATAAAATCCATACATAACTTTTTAAATTTAATACTGGAACTATTAGAACTGACAAGATTAGGATATTTAAATATAAATTTGTTATATATTCTTGGGCCTAAATTACTACTATGATTAAATACTGTAACAGTGTTGCATTTTGGTTCAAACAATCTTAAATAATTCATACCTTTTGTTTCATAACTATGAGAATACAATTCAAAATTATTTCGATTTTTATGTATGAATTTTATTAATACAATATAATAAATTTGTCTTACGTTAAGTACATTAAAGTCTAGACAAATTTTGAGATGGAAAATCAATAGGTTTATGAAGACATATTTTAATGGCAGTTGACTTAATATATGTCAACATATATGTCGAACTTGGAGTCAGGTCACAAAGAAAAAACAGCAGATGGGAGGAATTCGATCCGGTGCTCTGGATTGAACTTCGGAGTAGCTTAGTGGTTAGAGCACTTGGTACGTAAAACCAAGGACCAGGGTTCGATCGCCGGCGCCGGAAAGAAATTTATTTCCTCTAATATAATCAGTATGTGGATACATGTTAGCTTTCCAAACAAGAGGCCTGTGGTTCGATTCCATGCGTGGGCAATGGAAGATATTTATCTTCCGTCTCTTATCATGTGTTGTCCTAAGTTACGTCAGTGGTGGCCATGCGCCGTGCTCACCACACGACCAGGGAGACCGCAATGTGTGTCGGCCTAGTTTTGGTCCATAGCTATATACCCTCCTCTACACCGCATTGGATTGTAAGTGTGGAGGAAAGGAGGAGGTTAGGCTGAAGACAAAATGAAGGAAGGAATAATGTAATAATAGTGACAGAGCTCAGTGGAATAAAGGTTATCATTCCTGTCCTGTAGTCGAGGAATCCGAAATTCAATCGCACAGGCCGACTCTTCTGGACTTCGGATTTTCGTGGTTCTCCTAGTCCCTCCAGGAGAATGCTGGGATATCATCAATTTAAGCAATCACTACGTGAATCCTTTTCAGTTGTAATTAACCATTCACGGTCGTCTCTCATCCATAATATTATAATCTATCGAGATAGGCCTACCACCTGTCAGTAGAAGAATCACACCCAAAAAACGTGCCCTCTGTAGGTGGAATGGTGAACTACCGTAAAAGGCGTAGAAAGTCGAAACGTTACACAGAGCGTTAAAAAAAGTATTCAATATTTTGAAAGGTGATGGTATTAATCAAAACAATACAAGAAAGTCTAATATACATGGGTATTGAAATTGAGGAGCTTGATGGAAAAACCACCTAAAAAAAAACTTTGTTTCGAGGAAACAACCTATGAAAGAAATGTAAACAAATTTTTTGTTGATACATTTTGTTAGTTGTGAAGGTAGCAGTTCTTTAAAATGGTTGCTATTCTCCCATTAGGCCTAGTTTTCATTAGTAGAGTTAGCAGTAGAATATGCTAGAATACTTTTTAGTCCAACTACTCAAAGGTATACATTAATAAGATATTTGTAGAAGTAATCAGTTTTTATTACAAGGTAATATTTTATATAATTTGAATCCATTTTAACGTCTATAGTTTAACCTTTGTTCTATAGTTGATTTAATTATTGTCGTCAATTTAATTAGAGATGAGGATTAATTGGTTCAACTATCACACATATTAAAACAATAATTAACTCAACTATAGTTTATTATTTAATTTGTATACATGATTTTAATTTGTTAGTTTTAAGATTGATTAATGTATATATTCAACAGTTATTCCATTTACTGTAAATTAATGTATCACATGATATTGTTTGAAAAGTCCTAAAAATGCCAACTAGGCGAAAACGTTAGCATTATTTTAACCTTAACTTCTATAAATATTTATATTTATAAATTTTATTGATGTTTTTTAAAACACTGATAAGCGATTAAGACTGAATAACAAAATAAATATTCATATTATGTTATATCGTATATTGACTTGTCTGAAAATTATTATTACAGTGCTTACTAAGATTGTTATCCTTTTGTTTACTGCATCGGTATGATACTGTACCACCAGTAGTGTCACGAAATCAGCACGGCAACTGATGATTTTGAAATTACTGGATACGCCGTATGCTCCGCTGTGTAAGATTGCATGTAACTTTACTTTACTATACTTATACTATATACTATACTTATATATAATATTCCAATTATATGACACCGCGTAAATCCTTTGTGGCGAGATCCGACAGACGTATACAGTGCCTCCACTGACGCGAGACACACTATAGCCTTCTTTGTGGTAACTGTAACCTGTCCGCCTACCTCTCGTTTCGAAACTCTGAACCAATAATTCAGGTGTAGTGGTGATTGTCACAACAGCTGTTTGCAGATCATTTACAGCTGACATGTGCCTGTCTGCTCCTGTCCAGCACTAAATTGAAACCAGGTCACAGCTAGCCACTAGACTTGACTGATAACTGAAGGTCGTCCAATAATGACTACATATTTATTATTAACTCGTATATAAGCCACAGATTGCCTACTATCATTAGCCTAATTTCTTTAAATATTTATGATATCAAGTTACACAATCTGTCATTACATGAAGTTCGTTCTTTTCCGGACGTTGATTGAGGCAATTATAGGCTTACAGGAAGATTTACGAAGTTATGTAGGGTAAAGTTACCTATTTCCGTGATACCTCTAATCCCTTGATACTGTTTTAAAATTTAATGTCAGTCAAAGCTTTGCCGTTCGACCATAGCGCCAGACATCTTTCTCGAAAGAGTGTATCTTTCGCCTACTTTTGAGACATCGGTGAACTCCATAGCAAGATACCCAATCCCGTGACATTCAGTGAAAAAAACGTATGACGGAAATAGGAGTATCACGGAATTAGGGAATTTTATCCTACATTTTGGTTATCGAGACTGTATTAACTGCGCTGCTATTCAGCGTCGATTGAATCGCACATAAAGAGATGTGTCCGAAGATTAGCATTATAGGTCGGAAAAGCATCGTAAAAGCTCGGACAAATAATAAGTCCAATGGGGATTCGAATTCAAGCCCTGACGGACCCGAGAGCATGTATTTATGAGCACTTAGGGATTAATTACCAGATTTGATTAAGGACCAAGTTTTTTTAACCATATTTACAGCTTATGTTCCAATTTTGCCGCTTTCGGAGGCAAATCATTGAAATTTATTTTGTTCTTTGTATGATTTACCCCATAGATGTTCAATAGGATTAAGATCCGGACTCTGGATTGACCAATCCAAAAGTTTGTTTCGACTTTTTATCTGCAAAGAATTTTTTAAATGGCTGAAAGTGTGTTTTGGATCATTGTCCTGCTGAAAAATCCAATTACGTGGCATATTTTTCCTTCCATGTGAAACCATATTATTTTCCAAAATGTCGCTGTAAATAAAACGGTCCATATTCCCTTCTATTTGGATTAGAGGACCAACTGCACTTCTAGAAAAACATCCCAACACCATGATCCTACTTTCAATGTGCTTAAAAGTCGGTACCTGGTATTTTCTGTTCTCTCTTTGGTTTTTTGGTCGACTGCACACCATTAGAAGAAAATAAATTATATTTACTCTTATCACTCTATAACTATTATACCAATCTGTAGTGTTCCATGCTTGATACATTTTTGCAAACTCTAACCTGACCTTCTTATTTTTTGGATTTATGAGTGGTTTTCGTGATGGTCGTCTCCCATTTTAATCACCAGCTACTAGTTGACGTTGCACAGTAGAGACATGTAGGTTCAGTCCATGGTGCTGCTCTACATCATCATTAATTTGTCTAGCCGATTTTTGTGGATCAGCAACTGACTGCTTACAAATCATTCTGTCACTGTTGTTTTTCGAGGACGACCAGACCTTGTCGTATTGTCTACTGACCCTTCCTGTTCTTACCGTCGACTCCACACACGTATAAGTTGTTGTAATATACCAAAATCTATGGCAATGCTAGACTGCGATTTCCCTTCTTGAAAGCGTTTAAAACAACTTGTCTCAAATCCACAGAGACTTTCTTTTGTTTTGGCATGCTTGCAATGGTTTGTACAAATAAACAACCACTGTCAAAATATTTAAACACCAATATTTAATGTATACCATGCCACCAAATCAAACCAAAAAATACTTATGAGATAATGGAATATACATTTATATTGTTATTCTGTTAACTTGCCTGTTTCCTAAATATGTAACAACAGCAATGTGACGCTACTTATAGAATGATATAGCTGTGTGCTTTGCGTTGATGTAACTGCATGCAAACAGTACTGACAACATAAAACCTTAACTACAAAATACTTTTGAGCAGCGCTATAGTAGGATGAACATTTAGGCCGTGTGATGTTGTGAACTTCAATTTTTATACCAGAAAAATCAAATTCTTTACTTTGTATGATCTTCCAACAATTTGATTTAAAATACCTAAATAAAATGTTGTTTAAAATTTGTTCTTCTTTTTCTTCATTCTTTCATTATATGATTTTATGCTGTTCCTTCTTCTCTTATCGTTGCCTCATCCCTAGTCATCATACCATCGTTTTCTGCGTCGTCCCTATCTTCTTCTATCTTTAGGAAGATTGTCTGTTGCAATTTTAACAATTCTGTTATTACCCATTCTGTTCATTCTATTTCTGTTTTCTCCTGTATAATATTTTCAACTTCACATGTTTCTCTAATACTATCATTTCTTTCTCTATCCCATGAAGTTTTTCCTACAATTTTCCTTTCATTTCTGCTGCTTCCAACAATCTTTTTGTTTTTGTTGCATCTGGTCTTGTTTCTGCCTGATAAGTTGTAATGGGTCTTACTGCTGTTTTGTAGATTCTGGACTTGGTTTATATTTTTAACATTTTTACGCAAAAAGTGAATAGTCATGTGTTTTTGCATGACACGTGATTACTGGAACTATAGGCTAGCCCACAAGTAGCGCACACATTTTCTTCAAATTCGCAAAATTCAAGGCGTATTTACAACCACAGCACTTCAAATATTACTCGACTGAGGCGAGTGGAGTTACGGGCGTAATGTGAACTGTCACGATGTTGTATTACGAACGCAGGAGCAGTAGCGCCACAGCTCCGGGCTGCAGGACTCCACTGGCCTTGGTCGAGTAATAATAAATAACAACTGACAAGCAATAAACAATCTCCTAACAACTCCGTGTTATGATGATGAACAAAAACGGTAAGAAACTTGTGCATCAACATAATATATTTCATTTGGCACATTAACTATAAACATATGTTAGAAGCATAGGCTAAGCATAACTGTGTTTTAAAAGGGAAGAAGAATTTTACATCGTTTGAAATTCCAAAATTTCAATTAATTAATTCATTCATTCATTCATTCGTTCGTTCGTTCGTTCGTTCGTTCGTTCATTCATTCAAACTGACAAGCAATAAACAATCTCCTAACAATTCCGTGTTGTGATGATGAACAAAAACGGTAAGAAACTTGTGCATCAACATAATATATTTCATTTGGCACGTTAACTATAGACATATGTTAGAAGCATAGGCTAAGCATAACTGTGTTTTAAAAGGGAAGAAGAATTTTACATAGTTTGAAATTCCAAAATTTCAATTAATTAATTAATTAATGTGATGATGAACAAAAACGGTAAGAAACTTGTGCATCAACATAATATATTTCATTTGGCACGTTAACTATAGACATATGTTAGAAGCATAGGCTAAGCATAACTGTGTTTTAAAAGGGAAGAAGAATTTTACATAGTTTGAAATTCCAAAATTTCAATTAATTAATTAATTAATGTGATGATGAACAAAAACGGTAAGAAACTTGTGCATCAACATAATATATTTCATTTGGCACGTTAACTATAGACATATGTTAGAAGCATAGGCTAAGCATAACTGTGTTTTAAAAGGGAAGAAGAATTTTACATCGTTTGAAATTCCAAAATTTCAATTCATTCATTCATTCATTATAGTCTACGGTGCGCGTAGCCAGGTGATAGCTATCGGAATCGAACCACTAGCATTTTTACGTTAAAAATATTCACCTAACAGATTTTGTTGGAGCCAAATAAGTTATCGAGGATTCTCACACACGGAAGATTATGATTATAAGGGATCTTGTTTCCTTTTCGGGAAAATGCTGTAGAAAGAAGGCGTTAGTTTACATTGAAGGAGTCAATTTAGTCGGTGGCGTTCTGTGACGACGGGGCCGATGCGATTTATGCGATCGTTTCCCTGCAGCGCGGCCAACTTCACGGCTCCGGGCGGTTATGCGGCTAACCCAAGACCGGCCATTCATTACCTCGCCCGCCGAGATGATAAAGTTTCCACAGGCGTCGCTACTTTTAACACGTCGGATTAAAGACGACGGCGCGAGGTGAGAAGCGTTCAACAAGTTCCAGTGTCCCCCTGGATTCCTGTCTACACTCATCTGCTAAAGTGGAGCCAACCGAAATATACCTCTATATCAGTTCCCACGGGAACAGATGTACTTAATGACCTTCTGTATGCGGTTGACGTCTTGTGGAACCATTCCTATCGAGCAGGAAGTCATTTGGCAATTTTATAAGTAGATATTCTTACATAGATGATATTAATAATAATAATAATAATAATAATAATAATAATAATAATAATAATCATAAGTAATTAAATATTATTATTATTATTATTATTATTATTATTATTATTATTATTATTACCTATACTAGTCTATGCGGATGATGTGAATATGTTAGGAGAAAATCCTCAAACGATTAGGGAAATACAGGAATTTTACTTGAAGCAAGTAAAGAAATATGTTTGGAAGTAAATCCTCAAAAGACAAAGTATATGATTATGTCCCATGACAAGAATATTGTACTTACTTACTTACTGGCTTTTAAGGAACCCGGAGGTTCATTGCCGCCCTCACATAAGCCCGCCATTGGTCCCTATCCTGAGCAAGATTAATCCAGTCTCTACCATCATATCCCACCTCCTTCAAATCCAGAAAAGAATATTGTACGAAATGGAAATATAGAAAATGGAAATTTATCCTTTGAAAAGGTGGAAAAATTCAAATACTTGGGAGCAACAGTAACAGATATAAATTATACTAGGGAGGAAATTAAACACAGAATAAATATGGGAAATCCCTGTTATTCTTCGGCTGAGAAGCTTTTATCAGCCAGTCTGCTGTCAAAAAATCTTAAAGTTAGAATTTATAAAACAGTTATATTACCGGTTGTTCTATATGGTTGTGAAACGTGGACTCTGACTTTGAGAGAGGAACATAGGTTAAGGGTGTTTGACAATAAGGTGCTTAGGAAAATGTTTGTGACTAAGAGGGATGAAGTTACAGGAGAATGGAGAAAGTTACACAACACAGAACCGCACGCATTGTATTCTTTACCTGACATAATTAGGAACATTAAATCCTGACGTTTGAGATGGGAAGAGCATGTAGCACGTATGGGCGAATCCAGAAATGCATATAGAGTGTTAGTTGAGAAGCTGGAGGGAAAAAGACCTTTGGGAGGCCGAGACATGGATGGGAAGATAATATTAAAATGGATTTGAGGGAGGTGGGATATGATGATAGAGACTGGATTAATGTTGCTCAGGATAGGGACCAATAGCGGGCCTATGTGAGGGCGGCAATGAACCTCCGGGTTCCTTAAAAGCCAGTACGTAAGTAAGTATGTATGTATATTAATACTAGTGGCTTGTGCAGCAATTACTGCAAACTAAGTTCATTATACGTTCAAATAAAGATTTTTAAGATTTATTTTCAATGACGAATACCAGACATTTTCAAAGATATTTGCTTCCATAATAATGAAACATACTCCCTGTGAATGGTTTTTTTATGCCAAATACTTTATCTTGAACCTATCCACCTTCAGGTTTTGAATTTCGACGCGAAAACGCAAGTAACAATGTGAAGACGATCAGTGAGCTTTTCATGTCGGAGTAAAGCAATAGCTATTTCAGATCATTGTGGATTGTAGGTTAAAGTAAAAAAAAAAGTCAGGCTTGCTATGCTTTCGAAAATAGACATAACATCTTAGTATAGCTGCTGCATGTAGAGCTTGAAATGTAGAGGGTAAAATCTATCCTGCTATGAGATCTTGCCGAAATGATCCGGAGACTACAAAATTTGTAGGCCTCTTATTTTATCAGTAAGTAATACCTTTTGGTCTTTCATTAGGAACTCTCATTTTTGCGCTCTCTCGAGCCAAGAGAATGACTCATATAAATATCTACACCACACCGCCATTAAGTATATGAAAAAGACCCAACACCACTTGATTAATAACTATAAAAATATTTGATTTTTAGTAACAATATTATTACCTTACGTAAGTTTTGTAGTTGTATAGCCGCCACTCAGTAGCTTATAGAAATGAAGATCTGATTTAAGATATTCTCTACATCTATTTATATAACTCCAAAACGTTTCACTTTGATCATCAATATAGCATTAACAAAAAATAATCACGTCATGGCATTAACTATAATATTTCAATTATAATGGTAATAATGTCATAAAACCACCTTAAATTTTGTAGATTTTAATATCCAATACACAGCTGTACTCAGAAAATTACACACCTCAGAATCAGACCTGTAAATTATTTTAGTAAGTCTTGAAGCTCTTAATAACCAATTGAATTTGAACTCTAAATATGTCAGCAATCCTGCAGGTCACGACCTTCGTGTAATAGCCTATTGTTTATTGTAGTGTGTGTTTTGTTTTATTCTGAAATGCAATTAGTTCTCGAAACTGACGAAAGGTGAATTTTGGAAAGTAGGAACATTATATAGGAAAACTAACGCTTCACTGAAAGTTACTATTTTTCTGAAAGTCCTTGGATGCCGAGCTTCAAAATGACGGGTCATTCATTAAAATCCGTTTAGCTGTTTTCCCGTAATTTCCATTACCATTTCAAATTATATATAGATAATAATATTTATTATTATTATTATTATTATTATTATTATTATTATTATTATTATTCATGCATCATTCACTAATAATCAAACTTCGCTATGAGTAATTGAAAATACAGTATATTAGCCAAGGAAATATACAAATTTTTCAGAAAATAAAATACGTCTTGAAGACTGAGATCACTTAAAAATTGATACTAAAATTTTATTGAACTTACAATATAACTGTAGACCTGATAGGTCTATATTTAATCATGTGTTATTTAGATCGAAATTCCATTGTAGCTATCTGTGTTCTGCGATTTATTTTTCCATAGGGTATAACACACTGCATTGTCCTTGGAGAGTGTATGCAAAGCGAAGGCGAAGAGTGCTCCAACATGACAGATTCTCAGCAAGCGGGCATGCTCCGCTATAAACCAGATGCTTGTATGTAATTCTGTCGTTTATATGGCAGCTCATCGCCACATAATCTGCACCTGCAGTCATAATGCAATTCGCGCCCCTTTATGAATTCCAGACGGGAAGAATTCACGTCTGCAAGAAAATGAAAGATTCGCAACTTATTATTTTCTAGCCAGTGAGGAATCTCTGAGCCTGTAAATAAAAGAGAGTTCCTGGAATAGAGCCAGTACTTCAACATTTAGTAATGGAAAACTGCGTCACAGTCTAATAATATCTTTTGCTGTCTTCGGGAACTGAACTAGGGCGTCTGCAACTTTATATTGCGTACTACAAATCATTGCCTTCGTTTCATACTGGTCGCTAAAAGAGAATAACATAAAATGCTAATTTTTTCATTGCAGTATCTTATTGCATGGATTTTGTTTCTGTTTCTCTGTCTAGATGCATATAGCGTTTTGTTCGTCGGCATATGGGATGAAATTAAATTTTATAACTTACCTTTAACCCATATTCTGCTTCTCTTGACCTGATTTAAGACGAAAACACAGTATAATTCTTATTATGACAAGTCAGCACAATGTTGGGCTTCATTTAAAGAGGATTGTTTTACAACTTGATGTCAGGATTATTATGCGTACATAGCATAAAATGTTCAGATTTCTTGTTATTTTATTATTTTTACCATCATCATTAACAAAGACAAATCAAATTGTCATATTTTACATTATAGACCTACAGATCACTCAAATACGTTCATTCATCAGTTAGCGGCCGCGCGTGACGGCTGGAAGTACGCTGTTTGCCGGCGATTCAGATATTCATACCCCTTAAGTCAGACGCATAAATTGCTCATGCAAATTACTATAACCACCTGCCTTTATCATAGAATATGTTAGAAATAATGTCCTTATGCCGCCTCATACCTCTCATACCTTTTAATAAAATTTGTATTAACACGCATTAATTCTTGTGAAAATGCTACAATTTTCCTTCTCATATCCAACATACTATGTAGGTTATGTTTACGAAAGATTAACCTATATAGCGAGTACATTGGGCGATGTATTATGGACATGTATGGAAGTTTCCGACGTTAACCTATTGAGTGCGACGGTAATTAATTAGATCCCAGTTATCTTGTCCCTCTATTTTGTATGAATCTTCTCTCTTGCAGTTGTCTGGAGTTGTCACATAATATAGGCCTCCATACATTAGTCGCAAACATTGTAAGTCACGTAAAAGGGGAAATCAATAAGTTTTCGGACTGCCCTGAATGTAGGCAACATACAGAATATAGGAAACGGAGAGGTTAACCTATACCTAGGGAGTCTATAGTAAATGCATCACTTGAAAGGCAGAGAAGAAGACTAGCCATTAGACGTATATGGAGAGATTACAGGGAAAATCGCAATAGGTTAGCACAAAATCACGTGTAGAAGCTCAGTTCGTGAAGACAATCGAGCTGCTTGATAGACTAACTCAACAAGCGTGAAAACAATTATCTTCAGTGACACGAACAAATTGCAAATGCAATTCGGAAATTCATTGATTGCAACTTATATCGGTCGGCTTTACCTGCAGACTTACTAAAGGCTTTACCAATAACCAAAAATTTATTTAAAAACGGGCTTAAGGATTTTACTAATAGACGGTAATATATTATGCACACTATTTAAAATATGTACGGTAATTGATGTTTTGTTCTTTGAAATGTTGTATCAGTGAAGAAAATAAATGTGTTATGTCAGTGAAATGTGTTGTGTCAATGAAGTTTTATAGTTTATAGTGGGAGTGCAAAGTCTTTGAATAGAGAAACGTTTTTGAAGTGTTAGTGAACTCAGAATAGAATCAGTGAAATGTGTCGTAGTTTCAATGCAGTGAGTGAGTTGACAGCGAAATGAGTGTAGTGCTGTAAGGTACTTCTGCATGTATGAACACATTATCATACTCGTGGGTTTTAGATCGAACTTAGACTTAAATTACAAATTAGATTTACTTTAAATGTTATTTTAAGTAATCCTACCTCATTTAATTTAGGATACTCCTTATTAATATTATTATACTATTATTATTATTATTATTATTATTATTATTATTATTATCATCATCATCATCATCATATTGTTATTATTATGTAAGCCTATTAGTATTTATCATTATTATTATTACTATTATTATGTATTAGTATTTATTATTACTATTTACTACTATTATTTACACATGTGCAGTGTGAATGAATACATACATACATACACACACAAACATACATACATGAATACATGCATACGTACATACATACATACATACATACATACATACATACATACATACATACATACATACATACATACATACATACATACATACATACATACATACATACATACATACATACATACATACATAATTTCTGGGAGGTGTAATTTTTTTAAACTGTAGTCACAGTCTAAACAAGCAACAAACCTGTCAGAGCGAAACAATCCCAAGTTGTCAGACTACACCTCAGCATCAATGCGCTAATACAGTGTTAGTAGTAGCGGCAGCATAGAAGGAGGAAACATTTTGTCACATCCATGTAAACGGCAGTAATAAAACTCGGGAACGATACATCGTACAGAGTTTGTTTTGGTGTCATTCGATTCGGAATTACAAGTTCTACTAGATAAATGCCATTTTCTACAGGTTAGGGATGTTTAAAAGAATGTAACGTTGAAATAGTTGTGCAGAAAGAGCTAGTTTAAGTGAAAAGTAGAAGCGTAATATTATTGTGGTCCTATTACGAAGTTATCTCAGCCAATGTGAAGTTTTCAATGTTGAATAATAGTATGTTATGCAACAAGCCCATAATGATAGTAATTAAGACGTGAGTATATTTATGAAACGAGCGTAAGCGAAATGCAGAGGACTTTTTTTTTCA
The DNA here is from genome assembly GCF_040183065.1 of Periplaneta americana. Lineage (NCBI taxonomy): Eukaryota > Metazoa > Arthropoda > Insecta > Blattodea > Blattidae > Periplaneta > Periplaneta americana. The sequence continues at coordinate 80,278,936 of NC_091129.1, read as the reverse complement.
ACAATAATTAAATGTCTAAGTTTTGAGGTTTTTATAAATATCTTACCTTGTTACTTTTCTGATAATAAAATAGTGACCATGAGTGTATTTTCAGCGTGTTCTCGACTATTGCTACAGATTGCAGGTAGAGTGTATTTTCAGTGCATTCCCGAGTAGTGCAGCAGATGGTAGGCGCGGAGCACTTTTGCGTGTACGCTGTATTTATTGATTCCTTGCATGGCTTTGGTTTGACGATGTTAACCTATAAGCAACACACATTAAATCACATGAAATTAACACAAATTATTATAATATTAAAATTAACAGGAACAGAATTTATTTTATTCCGAATAGGTATTGTTTATTGTGCAGTTCATGCCTGACATTTTGAATTTTTCCTTTCTCTAACAAATATTTCAACTCAAGTCATCCTGGGCAAATAACGTGACCACTCAGTTAAATGAAGAAAATTCAACCTTCATGCCAACGGAACAACAACAACAACAACAACAACAACAATAATAATAATAATAATAATAATAATAATAATAATAATAATGTGTAAAAATTAAAATATTTTGGAGCAACAGTAGCAAATATAAATGACGCTTGGGAGGAGATAAAAGGCAAAATTGATATGGGAAATGCCTGTTATTATTCCGTTGACAAGCTTTTGTCATCTAGTCTGCTGTTAAAAATCTGAAAATTAGAATTTATAAAACAGTTATATTACAGGTTGTTCTGTAGGGTTGTGAAACTTGAGAGAGAAACGGTGATTAAGGGTGTTTGAGAATAAGGTTCTTAGGAAAATATTTGGGTCTAAAAGAGATGAAGTTACAGGAGAATGGAAAAAGTTACACAACGCAGAACTGCATGCATTGTATTCTTAACCTGACATAATTAGGAACATTAAATCCAGACGTTTGAAATGGGCAGGGCATGTAGCATATATGGGCGAACCCAGAAATGAATATATAGTGTTAGTTGGGAGGCCGGCGGGAAAAAGACCTTTGGGGAGGCCGAGACGTAGATGGCAGGATAATATTAAAATGGATTTGAGGGAGGTGGGATGTGACGATAAAGACTGGATTGATCTTGCACAGAATAGGGATCGATGGCGGTCATATGTGAGAGCGACAATGAACCTGCGGATTTCTTAAAAACCATTTGTAAATAATAATAATAATAATAATAATAATAATAATAATAATAATAATAATATAATAATGGTAGTGAATTACAGATTTTGCAATGAATACAATATTTTAGATACACACACGAAAGAAAAATTATGATAATAAGTAGGTCGAATTCTCACATGATAGACATAACAAATTAGGCAATATGATCAAACGAAAACAGATAAAATAAAGTAAATATCAGTGGAAATTTTATCTGTAGAAAATACATGGAAACATGCAATACAACACTTTTCATAACAGTAAGTTAATTTGGCAACTCGTCATAATATAATTTTGTAACTTAGATTTAAAAGATTTCAAGATTCGGCAGCCCTTGACTTCAGGCGAGTGCATTCCTTAACTCTGATATGGAAGCAAAGCTACTGCTACTGCTACTGCTGCTACTACTGCTACTGCTATTATTACTACAACTAGGCCTACTGCTACTATAGCTACAAATGCTGCTACTGTTTCCACTGTTGTTACTGCTACTACTACTGGTACTTCTACTATTATTATTACTACTACATGGACTGGAGTCGGAATATAACTCCGAAACTTTCGATATGTTTACAATAAAAAGACGGCAAAATACATGAAAACCTCGTACCATCTCGAAACATTGATAAAGCGAGACAAACCCTTAAGAACTTTCCTGGAATCGAAGGCGTGTGCCTTTAACAAGAAGTCACCAAATGGCAGAGTTCTTGTGGGGCATACGAAGTTATGAAATACGCAGAAATCCAATAAATTCGACGCACTAGGAAGCTTGTGCGAGGGTGTATTCTAGAATGAAGTCTGGTATAGAGATCAGACACAACACACACATTCCTTCCGTCTGGAATCTGTCATTGGCAGATTCTAGATAATCTACAGGGGGAGAGCACAAACAGAAAGCACAGCTCTCTACACATCCGTTCCATGGATGTTTGCGCGGTTTTTCATCATAAATCATCATATCCATCGCCAGCAGCTCCGTAGTATGGGAATTCTGTCATAAGTTGAGAAAAACAATTGAAGCATGAGAGTCTACGTGTCAGAGACTTTACACACTCTAAATGCTTCACTTTATCTCCTACTCGTAAAAAGCCTGTGTTATTCGCATTATCTGGGTGGAAATAGAATAAAGATCACAGTTTAATGTAGCAGCACATCTGGGGCTATGGGGATCGTAAAGTAAAATATTTCCTTCTGTGATAATAGAAAATGATATTCCGATATTTTAAATACTACATAAAACATACTTAAGTTTTATAGACCGCTAAATGTAGTATCTTCATAGCATTATAATCTTTGCCGAACAGCTAGGATAACTACCTTCAGTTGTTTACATTAAAGCAGCACGGAAGAATCAGTTGATTCGTGGAGTTGATTCAAGTTAAAACGTTTTCGTGTTTCTTAGTACCTACGGTTTATGCTTCATAGGGCCGATTGTATAAACCATTTAATCTTAGATCAGAGGTTAAATTGATCCTCGTTCTAGCTGAACTTGGAATTTTGTGTTGTATAAAGTCTAATCTGAGATTAATTTGTCTTAAACTAAAGTCAACTTTGACTGAAGAAATTTCTCCGATTAAGTTAGATAATCCAAGTTCAGTTATTTCTTTTCTGTTTGAAGTATACGAGTTGCAGATTGTGCAAAAAGAATAACCATTGTTATTAATATATATGGTAGATACATTTATATATTTATTTTTTTCAATTTCTTGTCTTAATATACAAACATTCTTATATTTTATAAGGCTTTATCGTGTTTAGCAGTATCAAATAACATAACCTATAATTATATTATGTTTATAACAACCATTAATTATTCATGGATATGATAGGTACATTCATAAATTTTCAATCAACTGTATTACTAAACGAAAATTGTCGTTTTATAAAGCTTTATTATGTTTAGCAGTATCAAACACCATAACATAACAATTAGGAGAACGGTCAATCTTCTTCTTATTGTCCGCCATTATTTACAACGCACAAAACAAACCAGTGTCTCCAACAGAGTGTGCGGAAAGTCGCCAAAAATAGCTGGAAAGTCCCTAGATTTCTTATTATGAACTAAGAAAGATTAAATTTTGTCACTATGAGGCGCTAAAAAGGTCGCTAAAACCCTATTTAAGCAATATAAAAGATAAAAGAAATTGTCGTCGAAAAAGAGTTAAAGTCGCTAAATTGGCTACACTGAACAAACCTGTACAACATGGCCCGCGCATCACATACTTCACCTGTTTATGCGATGTTGCCAAGTCCTTTTCACGTGAACTTAGATTGCATTTGAACCTAGGTAATTTGATCGCAGAAAAGGTTTATACAATAGAAGTGTCTGAACTCGGTTCACTTTCCGATCTTCGAACAAAATTGATCTTTAGTCAGGGAGTTTTATACGATTTGGCCATAATGTTGTAAGGTTAGCCACACAGTTTTTTAGATACGATTCTCGTAGTTTCTTGTTCAAAATAACTGACAAAATAGCTGGTGGAGGGTGATTTGTAATAGCCAACTGTTTTAGCCTTTGTATTGGTGTATCATTAGAGGGTTTATAACCATCAATTATAATTAATTACGAGTAATTGGAACATTAATAGCTGCAATTTTATCCATTATGCCATTAGAGCCTATAAACAATAAATTTTCGACGAGTGGTAGTTTCCAACGTAAATAATATGTATTATTACTACCTATTTAGAATATGCTTTACCAAATCAAGTCACAGCTTATGTGATCGAACATAATGAATGATGCAAACGTAATGTAGAAAAATCTTGGATTACAGTAATTAATTTGTGATGAGTGGGTATGCCCTTTTGAATATAACACAATTGTAAAATAATGCATTGCATAAACATGAAATATGACAATATTTCTTTGATATATTCAGCAGCGCTATATTTTAAATCTCAACTATTGATTTAATTCGCAATATATTTGTACACGAGTGTCACAGTCCCGCACGAAAAGATATGAAGAATTAGTTCACGTAACACAGCAAGACAAGTATAAGAATATTTGCGTCAATATAGGCAATATGTTATTAAAAATGAAAAGATAGCTGCGCATTAAATTTAACTACTAAATGCTATTGTATTGTATTGTATTGTATTGTATTGTATTGTATTGTATTGTATTGTACTGTATTTATTAACGTTCCATGGTATTCATACATGCTTACAGCTAGAATATGGAACAAGTCAAAAACTTAATACTATTATAAAATCTTAATTTATAGTCGCAGTCTAGATGAAATACATACAGACGAGATTTACAATATAGTCTACTAGTATAACACAAAGTTTTAGTATCAATTTCATGAAGTGTTACTGAATGTCATGTATTCACCTACACAATAGAAGGCGTAAGAAATTAGGTACTTCTTTAATTTCGCCCTCAATAATTTTATGTTTTGAGTTTCATTTTTTATATCGATAGGGAGGCTATTAAAATTTTTTACTGCCATATAACGCACTCCTTTTTGATAACGCGATAGACTTGCCGATGGAGTATGAAAGTAATTTTTTGACGTGTATTTATGCTATGAATTATTGAATTAGTTACAAAGTTTTCACGATTACATACGAGGAAGATTATTAATGAGAATATATACTGACAAGCCATGGGCATTATTTGTTGGTTTTTTGAAAATAGTCCTACCGATTCCCTAGATTTGGCACCTACTATTATTCTAATTACTCCAAATAATATTACTATGCTCAGAGTAAGAAAACTAATGAATAGGTCAGTCTATATCACAACGAATGTAAACTATCGACGACAAATGGCACTCGTCTTCCGTTCTGTATCAATATATTTTGTATAAAGCTAGTTAATAACTGCGGGAGACTTTAGTACTATAGTAGGAAATATAAAATTGTATTTAATTTGTCTCTGGTATAGAATCATCTACTATTATAGAGAAATCACTGGAATTTGTTTTATTATACCTTTTACAAATCATACTTTCCAATTTTTAGAGGAAATACTCTGTAATAGATACCTTAAATGAACCTACATGCACACATTATCGAGTAATGTCATCATTACACTTCGAAGTTGAGGCACATTTACTGTGAAGTTAAGTACACACAGAATAATAACAGTGCTTACAAAGAAGCTGACAAGTAACTTATACTCACAATCGGGATTAAAAACTTAGATTTTATCAAACAAAAAACTTTCTTTTTTAGTAATGAGCTTACCAGAAATTTTAACATATCATTTATCATAATGATAGTGATATTTTTCAAAAGTCCTATTTTCTCGAGGACATACAAGTTGTGCTACTTCAATGAGGCACTTTTTAAAATAAATTCTCCCTGTGTTTGCGGAATTTTGGATTAGCAGTTTTCCACCCTGCTTCAAAGCTCTTTTGAAGAATGTTTTTCCTCATGAATTCCCATTCGGTTGGTGTATTCGGTTTATCGTTGGTTTTTTTTTTTTTCATAAAATTTGATTTTTAGTCCTACTAGTTGTTTAGCACGATCACAATGTCATACCAAGGAATAAAGCCTGTAAATAAGGTAACATTATTGTTATTATAATGAATTTTATGTCGAAATTAGTATACATAAATATTTACATGTATGTATGTATGTATGTATGTATGTATGTATGTATGTATGTATGTATGTATGTATGTATGTGTTATAATTTATAATGAAGAAAAAAATAGCTGTTGTATGAGAAAAAGTTAGAGAACTGAATTTATTTAATACAATCTTACAAAGTTAAAATTCTTACATTTAATATCGCTATGCGTACGATCTCGTTGTACCTATATTTCTCATTTAACAAGCTACAGTAATATTGAGAGTCAAGAGATTGAGCTCCAATGTTCAGAAAAATCCTCACCTACATTTTACATTCAGACCTCAAGCTGAATTGGGATATGGGTGACTATATAAATTCTTGTAACAGAGATAATAGAGCTGGTTTGGTGTGGCTAAGATTGGGTCATGGAAGAAGGAGAGCGCATCTGTCCATTATGTGTGAAAAAGGATTCTTGGACACACATTTTAGCCCATTGTGAAAAAACAGAACATATCCGGAGAAAATATCTACCGCCCTCGATGCTAAATCGGAATAAGGGTTCGCTTGCATGTCTTGAACTCATGGGGAATAGAGAATGCGAAGAAAAGACTGGATTGTTCCTCTTGAAGGCGAGACAGCTTAAAACATGAGCTATTGAAGTTTATGATGCGAACTGATGAAGGCATAATGGTAAATATTGAATTATACATTTTTATGCCTATTTGTAAATATGTTAAGTTGGGATATAATATGATATAATGTGTTTTGTTTGTACATTTTCATGTTAATCTGTGTATTCGTTTTTCGATAATGATTGGATTTAATCATAGCTGAGGGGGTGAACCCTATAAGGTAGGACTTGTTTTGTAAAGTATGTACGGTCAAAAGACGCGTGCGTTGGATTTATGAGCAATTGTGATAGTGTAGTGCATCTGCATGTATAATATTGCTGACTAAGTCCATCTATCTATGTACCTATGTACTTTATGCTCGACCATGCCGAAATGTAGTAATGATACACCTGGTAACAGTCCTTTAATGCAAGTCATTAAAGTACACCTACTCAAAGTACAGGTGTTTTCAGCCAATGACAACTCAGCTTACAGGTGTTCAGCCAATGACAAGTCAGCTTTTTACCGTTATAAAACCGCAAGTATCGATTATTCTCGGATATGCAATCAAAAGAGAATTAGCGAAAAGTCACGGAGGCTGGAAATCCAATACTGTCGCAGAAGGTTATGTTCTGTTACTATAATAATTAGCGTTAATTGTAAATAATATTCAAATAAATTCAATTTGTTATCTCGTTTTTCAATGTCGAATTCAATAATCAAGGTTATACCAAGTTTAACGGGATTACATCAAGATCAGTGACATTATTGTTCCTCGGAAAAAATCAATACTTTCGCGTCTGCGCACATCTCACAATTCACGACCTAGAACAAGGTCACTTTCGATCTTGTCAGATACAAATAAAATGTATACATCCGAATAATTTCAAGTTAGAAATATGGTCGAGCATAAAAAGTCGTATGAAACTCGCCTATAATAGTAATTAAGAAGCTCGTATGAAAATTATGAAACTCGCTTGCGGTCGTTTCATAAACATCCATACTCGCTTCTTAATTACTAATATTATAGGCTCGTTGCATAATGAACTATTTTGCCACAGCAGGACTCTCATTTTCTTCCTCTTCCTTACAAAAATAGATGTTGTTTTCCCCATTCCTTTTGTAATAATATTAATTCCCTGTCTTCTTCGATTCACTTACTTCCTCCGAAAGGGGCATTCTTCTTTATTAACTACGCGAGAGATCACATTAAAGCACGTCAATAAACCCTGCCAGTACAGGTGAACTGGAGAGTGGGGATTAAGAATTCGCGTACTGCAAGTTCTAAATATGCTACATTTGCCGACCTCTGCATGGAACAGATAAGAACAATGAACAATAAAGACGCTACCGAGAGACAGATGAGATTCCGGTGTTGGCTCTGTCACTTAAGGTTGGTTCACAATAAACCGGGAACGGAAACGACAACAAGAACGGAAATAATGTTAAAATGTATTTAAATGTGAGCAGTCACAATAGTTAATTGAAAATACTATAATTTAAGTATATTTATTTTAACAATATTTCCGTTCTCGTTATCGTTATCGTTTCCGTTCCCGGTTTATTGTGAATCTGCCTTTAGTCGGAGCTGGATTCATACATTTGACTGCAATACGATAGCACTTTGAGACTGAACGTGACGAGATCCATTATTTCAAATATTCAAATTGAAAGGAAGATATCCTCAACAAAATTGTGTAAAGTTTATCTTGAATTTAAGTTTATTTGCTAGTAAGTGATAAGCAGAAAAGAAAGACTTAGGTATCGTGACGAGATTCTCGAATGCAAACTATGATTGCATGTTGTAGCGGGCAGCGGGTGGTAGTGACTCTTCCTGATATATGTATACGCTAGCTACAGCGCTGATGAGTGGAGAGAAATGTGATGAACACTTGAATGTCGATGAGTTATATTACCGCCACAGGCGATGGGGTGTCGCCTGTAGATCAATTATGTAGCATATATTAACTTCAGTTTAGTCTAATCGGACTTGATCTGTGCACGACACCGAGAATTAATTATCTCCTCAATATGTACTGTGCTTATTTTTTCTATTTAACAGTTATTTTTTAAGTACCGTTCTGTTAATTGCAAAATAATGTTGGATAATATTGCATACGTGACCAGATTGTTAGAGATATCATTCCGTTCCGTGGTACTAAATGTTGTGTACCACAAATTTGGAACTTCTTGTTGCGAGTATTTTCACTTACGGTCTTTAAAATTCGCAACACCAAGATGAGGCAAAGAGATTTATAAACTTTTTTCTTATTTTATCATCACTTTACGCGAAGTTTCGTAGTGTGATACTGTAGATTTTGGAGATGCGCCGGCAAGTGGGAGAGGGTCTTCAGTGTGTTAACGCCCACGCAAATAGGGTGACCAGAGGTCCGGATTTCGCCGGACATGTCCTGCTTTTTTAGTATTTTGTGAACATCCGACCTGCTTCTTACGATAAAGCCAAAATGTCCGGCTTTCTGCCTTTCAAGAACAAAATGTACCAAATATTGAAATACAGTAGGGCCTATACAAGATAAAATCTATTTTTTATTAATAATAATAATAATAATAATAATAATAATAATAATAATAATTTATTAATAATGTCAATCGTAATGAAGTATCGTCAATAATAAACATTTTGTATGGGAAGCAGCCTACTTAAGATAAAATCTATTTTTCAATAATAGTAACAATAGACTAATAATAATCCTAATAATAATAATAATAATAATAATAATAATAATAATACTTGCTTACTGGCTTTTAAGGAACCCGGAGGTTCATTGCCGCCCTCACATAGCAAGTCTGCCATTGGTCCCTATCCTGAACAAGATTAATCTATTCTCTATCATCATATCCCACCTCCCTCAAATCCATTTTAATATTATCTTCCCATCTACATCTCGGCCTCCCTAAAGGTCTTTTTCCCTCCGGTCTCCCAACTAACACTCTATATGCATTTCTGGATTCGCCCATATGTGCTACATGCCCTGCCCATCTCAAACGTCGGGATTTAATGTTCCTAATTATGTCAGGTGAAGAATACAATGCGTGCAGTTCTGTGTTGTGTAAATTTCTCCATTGTCCTGTTACTTCATCCCTCTTAGCCCCAAATATTTTCCTAAGCACCTTATTCTCAAACACCCTTAACATATGTTCCTCTCTCAAAGTGAGAGTCCAAGTTTTACAACCATAAAGAACAACCGGTAATATAATTGTTTTATAAATTCTAACTTTAAGATTTTTTGACAGCAGACTGGATGATAAAAGCTTCTCAACCGAATAATAACACGCATTTCCCATATTTATCCTGGGTTTAATTTCTTCCCGAGTATCATTTATATTTGTTACTGTTGCTCTAAGATATTTGAACTTCTCTACCTCTTCAAAAAATAAATTTCCAATTTTTATATTTCCATTTCGTACTATATTCTCATCATAAGACATAATTATATACTTTGTCTTTTCTGAATTTATTCCAAACCTATCTCTTTACTTGCTTCCAGTAAAATTCTCGTGTTTTCCCTAATCGTTTGTGGATTTTCTCATAACATATTCACGTCATCCGCATAGGGAAAGCAGCTTATGTAACCCGTTCAATTCCAAACCTTCTCTGTTATCCTGGACTTTCCTAATGGCATATTCTAGAGCAAAGTTAAAAAGTAAAGGTGTTAGTGCATTTCCTTGCTTTAACCCACAATGAATTGGAAACGCATCTGACAGAAACTGACCTATACGAACTCTGCTGTACATTAATAATAATAATAATAATAATAATAATAATAATAATAATAATAATAATAATAATATAGTAATAATAATAATGACAATCATAATGAAGTATCGTCAATAATAAACATTTTGTATGGGAGGTAGTCTACTTAAACTAGTTACATCAGGCCTCGCCGAAGATTTCGGTCACTGGCCGCTACTTACTATGCATAATTTTATTTGCTGTGAATATTTTGTCATATTAATGATGAACACAAGGTCATCACTAGGACCGTCTTTTGTCCTACGAGGCTGTAAGGTTAGGTCTAAATATTATTGGAATTTTTAAGTAGACTACGCGCGTGCACATACAAGTGAAGTACTTGACTGGCTGCTCACGTGACTCCTATTTGGTCAAGTTGGGCAGAACAAAACAGGGACTGCTTTAATAGGTAATTACACTAACATTACAATTTAAATTATTTGCACTACGAATAATAGGATACGCTATTTTTACTATTTACACTATCATAAAATACGAGTATTATTTACAAATATCAAATATTATTTACACTTTTATGTACAGTGTTATGTCACAGTCTACTATATACAGTCACGAAGCTTGAGTTTTGAGGGTGCTAGAAACAATAGACTGTGGCGGTACTATTTTGCATTGCCTGTAATGAGGCGATATTAGCGATCCTAGTGCTGAGCAACTACCTAATGTTTGCATATTTACTACGTATTGAGCTTCGCGACTGTAAATACTAGACTGTGGTTATGTATTGTAATGCAAATTATTTTATTTAATAATACCACAGCCTACTTATTTCGTAAATAGTGTATAATAGTGTAAATATGTATGATCAATGTAAGACTGCGTTCTTTATGATAGTGTAAATAGTGAAAATAGCGTATTTTAATGTATGTAATGTAAATGGGCTGTCAGATATTGACTATTTTCAAAAGCCGATTGTCAATAAAACTGTTTTTGTATTTTTATACTGGTTGAACGACAGATAAGGCCTAAGGCCTTAACTGTGCAATTAAATAAATGAATAATAATTTTAATTGTAGGAAATGTCATCGTAGTATCATTATTTATGACCATAATGCATAGTGAACAGCCTAGGGGGGGGATGTCTAGTTTTAAACATGAATACAATGAGAACTACTGTACATCACAAACAAGATGCAAATGTTCCCTAAATTGCATACTCTAGAGCAAAGTTAAAAAGTAAAGGTGATAGTGCATCTCCTTGCTTTAGCCCGCAGTGAATTGAAAAAGCTTCAGATTGAAACTGGCCTATGCGGACTCTGCTGTAAGTTTCACTGAAAAAGTGAGGGAAATATTGAGAATAAATGGAAATTAATTTTAAAAGTTGTTGCAACTGAAAATCTTTACTAGGGTGACCAGAGGTGCGAATTTCGCCGGACATGTTCTGCTTTCTAGTATTTTGTGAGCGTCCGGCCGGCTTTTTACGATAAAGCCAAAATGCCCGGCTTTCCGCCTTTCAACGACATATGTACCAAATATTGAAATACAGTATGTAACATAAAATCTGAGGTTGAAAGTATGTGTTTCTGTCATTTTGAGAAAAATATGCATTTTATGATTTCTGTGTTCTAAAAGAATTTGTTTTGAAGCACGATGAAGCATTTTTCTTGGAAACAATAGATTTTCAGGAGTACATTTTTGAGCAGTTGTGAATGTTAAGCGTTTCCAAACTTTGCTGTATATATGTCAATTCTTTTTTTTTCTCAATAATTGCACATAATGTCAACGGTGACAGGGTATTTTTACTAATCAATATCCAATGATCAGATGAAAGGAATAGACTTATCAGTAGAAGCAGTCAAAGGTATTGTAACAGTACAATCTAATTTGAAGTATTTTACATGTAAAGAATTTCACACTTACTTATTGAAATCCTCAAAGCTACTGAAGGGCATTTCCTTTTCACAGAAGTATGAATTCGCTACCTGCTAGCATCAGCGACTGTCGAAATAAAATTGAAATTCAAAAGCAAACTTACTAGGCACTTGTCAGTAATTGATTTCTTGTAAATAGTTTCCTTAATCTATCACAAAATATTTCAATATCCAGTAATTTCATCACTATAAAATTTTGTTATTCTAGGTTTAATTTGTAATTCAGTAACTATAAAATGTTCTTTGTTTTTTATGATAAATTATCTAGCTTTCATTAGTCAGGTAATCTTTTCGTACTTTGATTTTTATTGTAATTGTAATTGTAAATTTAATACTAATTGTAATTTTATTTGTAACTGTAATTGTAAATGTAATACTAATTGTAATTTTATTCTTCATATTACAGTTGGAATCTCCTGGTAGAGGGGCAGAGAAGGCCTGACGGCCTTATCTCTACCAGGTTAAGTAAATAAATACTAAATAAATAAAATACTAAATAACAATGAAATTGTAAGACTAATAACAATGGGTAGCTTTGGTATTGTGTTTGTCTATTTTTATTGTTCTCAGAGAATGAAAAGGAATTTAATGTGTTGTCAGCCGTTTTTTCAAAATGTCCTTCTTTTTTCCTTCAAATGTCCTGCTTTTGAACATTTTTGATCTGGTCACCCTACACGCACAGTCAACCAGTGCCCATCTTTCTGTTCCTTCTCCAATCAGCAGTGATATTTTGTCTATGATTAGATTGGTTAGAAGTTTTCAGACAACTTCGGAACTAATTTTCTCGTCATTTTAATATTTTATTTACTCCTATATTTAGTCGTATAGCTGGTGTTTGACGTAACGAGCTCTAAACGGACATTCACAACTAGAATATCAAACAAGTCATCGTGATTGTTTGAGTGAGCGTAGCAGAAGCTTTTTGTTTGAATCATTCAGAATGTATAATTATTATTTATTGTAATAGAGATCCGTGAACCAGTGACTAGGTTTGTTTTATATAGCTTAGTTTTGTTACACATTCATTCACAGTTTACTACTCGTGGGTAGGTCTTTCACTGAAAACCCAGCATTCTTCAATCTTCTCTATTTCCCGCTCTCCTCTTAGTCTTCGCGTACAATCCATATTCCTTAATGTTGTCTATCATTTGATATTTTCTTCTGTCCCGAACTTTTCTCCCGTTCACTTAAATTTAATACTACACTACATAAAACTAAAGTAAATTGGTTACAGTGATGAATTACACTAAATGAAAAATCGACTGCTGTTTTATATGATATATGTAAAAGTTCAAGTAACGTCAAAATTATATTAATTTACAAGAAGGCCAGTAAAGAATATAAAATGACCATCAGAAAAGCTAAATATAACACAAACACAAATTTTATTGAAACACAGGAAAACATATGCACAGGTTTTACCAAAAGTTTAAGGACACCTCTCCATAAATTATGTTTCACCCCTGTGCTTATACTTATATCAAATCCCTTGACGTTTTTTAAAGGAACAAATGAATGTGAAAAGTGAAGTTTTTACTGCAAATCAATCTGTCTGTCTTCCAAACTGTGAATTATATATCAATATATTTCTGCTTTGAAACTTACTGAAAAATTACAGGTATATTACCGGTTGTCTGTATAGTAGTGAAACTTGGACTCTCACTTCGAGAGAGAAACAGAGGCTAAGGGCATTCGAGAATAATGTGTTTAGGAAAATATTTGGGGCTAAGAGAGATGAAGTTACAGGATAACTGCACGCATTGTATTCTTCACCTAACATAATTAAAAATATTAAATCCAGACGTTTGAGATGCATATAGATTGTTAGTTGAGAGGCCGGAAGGAAAAATACTTCCGGGGAGGTCGAGACGTAGATGGGAGGATAATATAAAAATGGATTTGAAAGATGTGGGATATGATGCTAGAGATTGTATTAATCTTGCTTAGGACAGGGACCGATGGCGGACTTATGTGTGGACGGCAATGAACCTCCGGGTTCCTTAAAAGCCATAAGTAAGCAACATTAGCTCGCACTACATTACGCACGAATGAGTAATCCCTTGAAAAGATCGCAACAGATTGAGGTGAACTGCATGCATGCAATATCCAATAAATTCGCTTGCACTTAGGGTCGTACTGCAGGCGCACAATGGGAGGAAACATTTCTGTACATCCCGTGATGTCATATATGAACTATACTAGTTCTATTACTAGTACTACCACCACTACCACCACCACCACTACCACCACCACCACTACCACCACCACCACTACCACCACCACCACCACCACCACCACCACCACCACTACCACCACCACCATCACCACTACCATCACCACCACCACCACCACCACCACCACCACTACTACTGCCATGAGGCCTATATTGCTATTAATATCTTCATTACTTGCCTAATTTCTTTGTCATTTGAAGGGTACACGGGAAAAACGAACAATGTCACATTTCCATTAAGGATGAGATAATGATCTATTTCAGTATATCACTTCAAAATTTATTGATGTTTCTACTTGAAATGAAGGAAATGATGAGTGTATCCGTGGTTTTAATTCTCCTTTACCACTTTTGGTAAAAATAACACTAAAGTTTGTAGTATTGCAGTGAATTAGATAACGACATCAGCCTTAAAGGAATTGTGACATTGTTCATTTTTCCCGTGTACCCTTCATTTATATTTGCTGCTCGTGATGTACGTACTGTTATTCTTAATATTACTGAATTTATTCAGTGTGCTAGATTATTAAGTAGTCCACTTTCCGCTGGAAGTTTATTTATTTCGACGCAAATAACTTCAAAATTTTGACTGATGAATTTTGAACACTTTATTATGAGAATCTTGAAAAAGGCTACACCAAATCGAGGGAAATAGCATATCTAACGTTAGTGCGACCGTTAATGGAATACGGAACTACATGTTGGGATCCCTATAGAATATATCAGATAAATTCCTTAGAAAGAATCCAGTAAAGGGAACTTAAATTTGTTCAAGGTAAAAGAGAAGATGGAAACAATAAGGTAAAAGAACTTAAATAGGAAACTTTGGAAAACAGACGTAGGAAAACTAGAATAATACCATTGTATAGAGCACATCTAGGTCAGAAAGCATGGGTAGACATAACGGCACGGTTAGAGAAGCCAACGTACTATGGTAGGAACGATCATGATTTTAAAATCAAATGTCGGAAACAGAAAACGAATGTAGGTAAATTCTCGTTTTTAAATAGAACTATAAATGATTGGAATGACCTACCTGCAGCGTCTTTGAGGGTTGTCCTTCCTTAAGGAGATTCAAGAATAACTTAAAAAGTTGTGTATAAAGCGTAAAGTAAAATTAAGGTGACATTTAACATTTAATTTTTTAAGGTGACATGTATTTATTTAGCCTGACGAGTTACTCCCTTGGTTTGAATTGTATATTATTTAAAAATAGCGTGTAAGAGGGTCTTAGACTAGAAATGTTTAGTTTAAATGTAGTTCTGTTTATAAGTATGCATAAGGGTGTAATTATTTGTCTTATTTGAGCTGTTGTATCAGTGAAGCGTGGTGAATAAGCGAAGTTGTGGTTTTACAGTGCAGTGAATAGTTCCGATCAGTGATAATTTAGTTGTTAATGAAATGTATTCTATAGTGTCAGTGAAATATGTTATAGAGCGTCAGTGAAATGTGTCCTAAAGTGTCAGTGAAATGCGTCATAGTGCCACTACAGTGAGTGAGATGACAATAAAGTGAAAGACTATTATCAGTACCAATGTGAAACTTATGTAGGGCCTATATATAATTGTAAAATTAGATTCACTTGTTAATTAGGTTATTTTATGTATTATTATTAATTGTAATTATTGTGTTAAATTGTGTTGTGGATTCTTATTGTATTGTGTATATAATTGTATTGTGTATTGTAATTTTATTATGTATTGTAATTTTATTGTGCATACCACTGCCACCGGGTGCTTGCTCTCTTGCAGTGTAAATAAATACATACATACAAAATCTTTTCGATCAGGGAAAATCACGCCTCAAGACTTCAGATATAATGTTGTAAGGCATTAAATGCTACTAGTAAATAATTTTACTATGATCATCAATTATAACATGGCTTGAAAGACAGCACAATAAGGTGGAGAAGGGGCAGACAAGTTTGACCTGATTCCCAGGCTGATTCATAAAAGACAATGTCCAGGGCCACTGACGTGTCACCATAGTTGTCACCGCAACTTGTTTCCCATCCATCAAGCCTTTAGTGCATGATGCCAACCAGGCCAAAAGTGATTGACCCTTACACACTTACCGCTTTTAGTCTCCTAAGTTTTCATGCCTATTACATCAACTCCACATCAGTTCCACCAGCTTTTCTTCATTCAGATTTTACTTGAAGTCAAACATTCTTATGGTCTTCTGTTGATTTTATAGAATTAAATAATTTTTTGGCTTCCTCGAAATTTTACTCAGATTTTCTTATAATTTCATACTGTTGTGATGTTCGATAATATTAAAATGGATTTGAGGAAAACGGGATATGATGGTAGAGACTGGATTAATCTTGTTCAGGATAGGGACCGATGGCGGGCTTATGTGAGGGCGGCAATAAACTTGCGGGTTCGTTAAAAGCCATAAGTAAGTAAGTAAGTTAGCTTGAAATAGCATTATAATTAATTGTACACTTTGGCACATTTCCCTTCATAACTAATATGTGAATCAACTAATGGACACCGGTAACAACAAAGGAAATAAACGTAATGCATGGATGAAATCTGACACGTAAACAAATATAAGAATAAAATAAATTGCAATTACAAAATAGAAGAGCAAATAAGTACACACTTAGGGCCTACTATAGTAACGTTCATACTTTAAACATACATAGGCTACCTTTGAAAGAGTAGTTAATATAGCCTATGTCTTTTAATTATTCTAAGTGGATGTATTATTATTTCTCTAATAAATCGTTTTTAGGGAGATAAAAAGTTAACAAAAATAAAAGCGCTCTCAAGTCTAAGGATTGCAGTTTCATGATGCGTGCTTCAACCAATGAACTCCTGGATGGCTCAATATTAATTGTCGTTCATGGTCCAGAGCCGTCCACCCGAGTGAGACACGGACATTCGTTAAACCGAACATTGGACCACTCCGCGAGACGGAAGAGCTTCGCGTACTGTCTATAGAGTCAGGCGTTCAGTAGCAGTATTTCTTTTCTATCTTTTGTAACCGGTTGTGCAGGACTCTAATCCAGGTCTCTGTTCATTGGCGGTCTCAACCAGCCAAAAAAAGCTTCCAGGTTAAAATGTGCATTCCAAATCGTCCAGAGATAAAGATGTTCATGTCAAAAATATCTAGTGTAAAATACCCAAGAAAAGATATCCGTGGACACAAATGTCCAGTCAAAAGAATGCCCACTGTATAATCTCCATGAACAAAAATATACAAAATTTTTTCACTGTGCTGCATTATAACCGTTGGTAAGTAAATTAGGAACACTAAGATTTCTGTTACAAACTTTAACTAATATAATGCCTCAAATAATTCCTTTGCAAAAAAAAGTAAACTTTTGAATTTATCACGGAAAGCTCTACTGTGTTAATAAAAATAGCAAGCAGGTACAGTAAGCATAAAACAACGACGACGTTAAACGCCATTTGCGTGCTATATCATACAACTTAATTAGTCTTATACAGCCAGACGCGAAGAGGTTGAGTAATTATGAAAAATGTACAGGACTTTTTTACATTGGACATTTATTTCGGCCTGGGTAGTTTAGTCGGTATAGCGCTGGCCTTCTGTGCTCGAGGTTGCGGGTTCGATCACGGCCCAGGTCGATGGCATTTAGCTGTGTTTCAATGCGACACACTCATGTCAGTAGATTTACTGGCCTGTAAAAGAACTCCTGTGGGACAAACTTCCTGCACATCGGTGAAGCTGATATAACCTCTGCAGTTGCGAGCGTTGTTAAATAAATCATAATTTAATTTTTTATGTAATAAATTAGTGGGCATTGCATAAATATGACATTTTTTCAGTGTACGTTTAACCCTAGAATACTAACGGTATTCTACACCCATGCATACTAATCATGAGTAAAATTTACTCATATATTTTTCAATCACCACTAAAATCTTAAGAGAGTATTTTATGATTACCTTCATGTTTCTTTTATGTGCATAAGAAATTTGAGCATGATATATTGTGTGAATTAAGATTCAAACATCAATTTATGCAGTATGTACTGTATTGCTGAAGCACATTATCTCTGTAAATTTGAACATGAAATTCAGAAACAAGAATATTACAGTGTACAGTAGTGGCAAAAAAACCGGACCGACCCTTATAGCTGATTTCAGAACCTTGTTCACTCCAGAGCACGATAGACTGGTAACTAAGACTTTCGTGGTTCGAATCCTGCCTGGGAAGGAAACTTTTTTTTCTTCCTTATTCAAATTTATTTCCAATACTTTTCGATTGCTGGTAAAATTCATGTTCTGGGAATAATAAGTTAATTAAGTAGTAAAATATCGCTGCAATCGAAAAGTATTGGGAATAAATTTGAATAAAGTACAGAAAAGTTTCCTTCCCAGGCAGGATTGGAACCTCGAAGATCTTAGTTACCAGCCTATCGTGCTCTGGAGTGAACAAGGCTCTGAAGTTAGCTACAAGGGTCGGTCCGGTTTTTTTTTTGCCTGTACTGTTCATTCAAAGTAATTTGGGCTCTCGAGTAATGTGAAATCGTGTGAAGTGAGTACAATTTACTCACGGATAGTGTCCTGTGGTTAATTGAGTGAACATTAATATTGTGTGGACATTTCTGTATATGAAAATTTTGTATTGGACATTTTCACCTCCATCCAAAAAATGGCATTATCTCTTACTGTAAACTGTTGATTTTCGATCACATGTTTACTGGAACATTTGCTTCTCTTCGTTTTCACTTCTGACCTCTAAATTTTTGAAAATCATTTTTGAAACACCCTATACAGTATACAAATTATGAATAAGAAATTTTGTTAAGAATGTGGTACATTATTTTGGTAGTGATCTTCACTCAATAAAACACCAAAAAATTGGAAACTTCTGAAACAGTTTTCAATTTCTCGAGTAATAAATTTTGAAATCTGTAAAAATGATAGAGATGTCGGAGCTCTTTGTAATGACATAAACAGTGTTGATTAACTACCAGACTCTTTCAGAAAGTGGGATGTAGTAGTTTCACAAACAGGTCATAGCGTTTCAAGCTAGAGCCATCTTCACGGACGAACTTCGTCATTGTGTGTGTCCGTAACTTTATTCTTCTTGCTACGGCGCTTTTATTACTGTATACAGTACGAGCGGAGCTTGCCAATTTCTTTTCGATGGATGTAATAGATACTGAAGTTTTGAAATGAAGATAAAACAAGTGCAACATCAGATCGTATATTTTGTGTTTTTAGTTTTAATGACACGGATGTCTGCTGCTATGCAGTAGCAGTAGCAGTGCAAATTGTCAGCTTAATGAGAAATGAAACCTAGTTACATTCATATCAGCTGCTCATGTCTATTAATACTGTATTGCAATATAGCTTTCACATCTCATTTTCAACCCATAATAGTAGATACCCACACCATGAAGACTTTTTGGTGTTATTCACCGTTATCTGTTAGAAATGTAGTTTTGTATGTCTGTGCTTATAAGTGTTTGCATCTCTTTTTCATAAGAATTATTTCATCTTAATGTAAAAATACCATTGAGGTCAGTTATTATTACAACAAAAGTTGAACTGTTGTCTTTTTTGTTATAATTTATTCTTTAATCTCTCTTCATCTTCCTCTGAATATTTATTTTTACTTGGTAAATTCTCCTGTTTCCTTGCAACTGCTTTTCATATTTTATTTCCTTTGTTTTTCCTCCCTTTTTATTCTTAAGTCCATTAATTACTTCTTCGGTTTCTTTTCTCTATTCTTTTTTCAGTTCTCTCTTGTTCTCATATCATATTTTCTTTTCTCTCTTCTCAAAATATTTTCTTTCATACCTATTTTCTTTTTTTTATTTCCACATTTCTTTGCATCCTTTCCAAATTTACTGTCTTTCTTTCCTCGAATTTTGATTATTTCCTCATTTATTTACATTCTTTTCTAAACTTCTTCCACATCAAAATTATACTTTTTCTTTCTTTCTTTCTTAAATTCTTGTCTCTTTTAACTAAATCCTAATTCATCTTCTTCTCCGAGATTATTTTCTCTCTTTCCAAATTAAATTCTTTCTTCAACAGATTCTGTTCATTCTTTCTCAAATTCTGTTTTTATCCCAAATTATTTTTTTTCTTTTCCAAATTCTGGTCTTTATTTCCCAAATTCTTTCGATTTTCCTTTTTTATTTTCAACAATCTTTAAATTATTTCCCATTTTCTTTTTTTTATTTTCTAGAACCTTGTCTTGATTTTACCAGTCCTTTTCTTTCTTTCTTTCTTTCTTTCTTTCTTTCTTTCTTTCTTTCTTTCTTTCTTTCTTTCTTTCTTTCTTTCTTTCTTTCTTTCTAAATAATATTTTATCCCAAACTATTTCTTTCTTTTTCAAATTCTTTTCTTTCGTTTTTAAATTCTTTCGTTTTGCAAATTATTTTACCTTTCCTAATTTGGTTCTTCTTTCATAAATTCTTCTGTCACGAAATTCTTGATTTAGCATGCCTGGCCGTGGAACGAGCGGGCCTAAGTTCAAATTCTGGTTGAATAAGTTATCTGGTTGAGATTTTATCGGGGTTTCCCCTCAATCCATTAAGAGCAAATGCTGGGTAACTTTCGGCGCTGAACACTGGACTCATTTCGCTGGCATTATCACCTTCATCTCATTCAGACGCGAGATGACCATAGCAGTTGATAAAGCGTCGTAAAATAACAAAAAAAAAATGTTGTGTTTTACCAAATTATCTTTTCTTTTTCGGATTTTTTTTTCTTTCACAGATTACTTTTTCTTTCTGGATTACTTTTTCGTTCTCAGATTTTTTCCCTTCGTGAATTATTTTTTCTTTCTCAATTATTTTCTTTCCTGAATGGTTTTATCTTTAAAAAAAATATTGTTTTCTTCACAAATTGTTTTTGCCTATGTTCATGTACTTATTTAATCGATTAATTTATTTTTCCCATACATTATTTTCTTCCTTTCATAAATTCTGTTTTATTTTGTAATTCCTTTCTTTCTCTCCAAATTTTTTTTCTGCTTTCATTGATCATTTTCTTTCTTAGTTCTTGTTTACTTCCTTCATAAATACGCTTGTTCCTTTCATGAACTCATTTTTATTTCCTAAATAATGTTCTTGTTCCACAAACACTACTTACATACTTTGTTTTCCTCTCCTAAATTACTAACTTCACCTATGTTAGACTACTCTCTTCTATTTGTCTTAATTTCTATTCCTTTTCCTTTTTCTTCTCTGTTAGCTTTTTTTTCCCTTCTCGTTAGATTTGCTTTTTCTTCAATTTGTTTATTTATTTAATTAATTTATTTATATGTTTATTTTATTTATTTGTCTCTTTCTATCTAAATAAGATAGATACGACATATTTTATTAGCCTGTATTTCTTCATAACTTTTATTTATTTATTTATTTACTTACTTACTTATTTGTTTGTTTGTTTATTTATTTATTTATTTATTTATTTATTTATTTATTTATTTATTTATTTATTTATTTATTTATTTATTTATTTATTTATGTATTTATTTCACTAAATGTCATATTTTTTCACACACAACTCCGATTTTCGTCTTTCCTCTCTTCTTCATTTCAGTCTTTAACCTAACCCATCAATCTCTCCCTCTTGCTCCCCATCCTTCAATCTTTCGGCTTTATTTTAATAATAATTTCATTATTCAGTACCTTTTCTTATCCTTTGATTTTGCTTTATGTATGCCTATGCTTTTTCATTTTAATTCCTTCTCTGACGTCATCTATTACAGATCTTTTGTGTATAATTCATTCCTCTTTTCCTCGTATTTTTTCTTTTTTGCATGTTTCTTAATTTCTTTGTTTTATTCTCGATCCCTCCATTTCTTTCTTTTCCCACTTTCTATATCTCACCCTACCCTCCTGAACTATGTTCTTTTCTCAATCTTTCTTCTATCTTTCTTCAAATTTTATTCTTCTGTATCTTCTTTCCTGGTGTCCTACAATATTTTTCACTCTCCTTTTCGTTTCGTCTTTCAAGTAGTGATAAATTGTTTGGTTAGAATTAAACATTACTAAATATAGCAGAAACAAATTATTATGTTATTTATTCTATGAAAGTATTTTATATTCTACATTGAAGTATAATCCTTGTTATCAACCAGTAGCCTCATAAAAAAAATCCAAGCGTTTATTTAGTTCTCAATGTCTATGTAATATCAAGACTTCACCGTCCTTCTGCTCTAGGCGCATCCACGTCTGAATGTACTCATCGGAGCATTGTTTTCTGTATTACATTTTGTAATTCACTCATTCCCGAAACTTGAGTCGTTGGCCGACGTTTCCTCTCCCCAACGCAAAACTTTTTGTTTTGTTCGCATTTTTATTTCTCTCACACTTTCCCCCCCTTCCTGTACCAGCAGATAACCCCCACAGTTTCCCCGGATTCTTTTCGTCGTTCCCAACCCCTCTTGTGTGTCTTGGCGCCAGATATACACCCCATCCTCAGTCAGTTACCGCCAGCTGCGTAACGCCACCACCCAGTCACGACTCGACCTTTCTGGGTGAGATCGTTTTAATTTCGTCATACAAGATATATATTTTCCCCCTTTTCCATTCTTTCTTACTCGATACCAGAACACGGTCGAAATAGTGACTCGAATTTCCAGTAGGATCTCACCCTTTGTTCAAGATTGAATTTCACATTTATTGGCATTACAATCACGTACTGAAATCTTTTTGTACAGTAAAAATTATCAGCGATTTAGGATTGGACCAAGTCCCATTTTAAACAAACATCCAATGCTGAAATGTCAACGTGGAATACTAAGGATTACGGCTTATTTCATATTAAGATCTCTAATTTCTCTTTCATTGTCATGAAAGCCTGTTAAAAACTACCGTACAATGCGTTTTAATAAGTGTTACGAAAATGTATTAAACGACACACCTTTAATTAAACCCTGTCACTAGGCAAAGAAGGTTTTCATCATTAACTAATGGATTAAGATAATTTCAAAATACTCTAAGACATATATATATATAAATAATAATAGTAGTAGTAATAATAATAATAATAATAATAATAATAATAATAATAATAATAATAATAAGCCCATAAAGTCCCTTCAGGGCAACGGCCTCCTACTTATATAGGGTTGTCTCGGTTATTTACTAACATGGGGAGCCAGTCCGTGTGAGTTTGAGTGGTTTTCCTATATGTCTTAAGACCTAGTTACCTAATCACTTCCTGAGCTAATTCTCTTGTATTCTAATACTATTTACAATACTATATAATACTTAACTATTTATGTCTCCAGTTCTTGGTGTGCGTGTTGCCTCCTAGTCTACATTTCCGTCACACTGTCTTGCAACTTTGTGTCTGAAGCACTTCATTACACTGTACTACCTCTTGCTACCTCCTTCCCTAGAGTTTTCCACTGCACTCTGTCCCTGGCGATCCTTGTCCAGTCTGCTCCAGCTGCTGTCTGGAAGTCATCTGCTCATCTACATTTGGGATGGCCTATCCTCCTTTTCCCAGTCCGAATGTCCCACACTGTTGTAGCGTAAACCCATCTATCCTGTTGCAGTCTAGCAGCATGACCTCCCCATTTCCACTTTAGCTCTTGTGCCTGGTTTGCCACGTCTTTCATCTTGGCTCTTGTTCTGAGTTCCGCATTGGGTATTCTGTCGATTATTTTAACGTTCAATTTCGTCTTTCCATTTTTACGCTGACATATTCTCAGTCTTTCCATCTGTGTTTTCGTACAAGTCCAAGTCTCATATATATATATATATATATATATATATATATATATATATGAGGGGTTCACAACCAGTCCATCTGGAATAGTTCTGAGATATTGAGTCTTAAAGTTCCTGGCTCATGCTTAGCAACATTCACCTTCCATAGGAAATGCTGCCCTCTGTGGAGTTACAAATGAGTTATAGATTTTGTTTGTTATGGCAATGAATAAATCTAAGTTTTCTTCATCTGAGATTGTATGAATCCACAAACTGATCACTGGTGGACTTGGTCCACTCTGGTTGTGACCTCCTCATATATATTTACATTAATATAGCTAGGCCTAATTGTGCCATATTTTAAACATGCATATTAATCGGTATCTAACAAGCAAACATTCTGATGGGGCAGATAAAAGTTAATGTTTTTCTTCCACCATGTTAATAATCTCAAAAGAAGTGCTTATACAAATTTTGGCCACTCGACCGCAATTACGAGGCCGCCCAGAAATTGATTTTCCCTGGGGCAGTTTACAGAAAAAAGAACTATTGCATGGAAAGATTCATTGAAACAGATACAACAATTGTTGCGCTATTTGTCAACATATCCTCCTCTGGAATTAAGATATTTGTCATACCATTTGATCAATTTTTTTTATCCTTGTGTCGTAGAAGTCATTCGCCTGAGATCGGAACTAGCGTTTGATAGCCGTCTACACCTCTCTGTCGATTTCATGGCATGACAAATATCTCAATTCCTGTGGGGAAAATGTTCAAAAATAGCTCAACAGTTGCTGTGTCTGTTCCAGTAAATGTGTCCAATGAAATTGTGTTTTCTTTCTGTTAACGGCCTTGGCGAACTTATTTTTTACGGCCCTCGTAATTGCGGTCGAGTGGCCAAAATTTGTGTAAGCACTTCTTTTGACATTATTAAAGTGGCGAAAGAAAAAAATTCAACTTTTTGATCTGCCCACATCAAAATGTTTGCTTGTAAGAGGAAAAAAATTGTGTAAGTTCTCCAATGTTCTTTCAGGTGGAACGGCGAAAATCGGGGTGAGACAAGTGTGCCAACAGGCTTGGAGTTCACGTAGACACTTCTGTCAGCTTCCTCATATAATTACAAAAAAAAAAAAAACATACACACAATGGATTGCATTATGCTACGCACGAATGAGTAATCCTTCCAGTGTTCTCAAGCAACCATAAAAAAAATTAAATAGCTTTCATTATATTTCACAAGAATGAGTAATTCATTCATTAACCTAAAAGAATACGAAAGAAAATAACAGCTGTTACGCACGAATGAGTAATCCCTTTAATGTTCTCTAATAACTATAAAAAGAACACAATAGCTCGCATTACACTACGTACAAATGAGTATCACTTTAGTGTTCTGAAACAATCAGAAAAAAGTCCCAATAATATTGATACACTATGTACGAATGAGTAATATTCCTTTTAATGTTCTTAAACAATTTACTACATAAAACACAATACCTTCCACAAGAATGAGTAATATATTCAGTATTTCACTAGTGACTGAGTTGAAATGCACTCATACAACGTCCGAAAAACGTCCTTGAACTTTGGCACATAAGACAGGCTCACTGAAAGGTAATGCTTATGTGCCTTTCGTGGCGTTAGAGGATACGGAGAGCTCTGTAAATAGTAGAATTTAAGTACCAGTACGGATTCAGCATATTGACAGGGTGAACAATGATATACAATATAAAACTCTTTTACTTTATATACCTAAGAAATGACGAAAACATGGAAACGTGACAATTTTGGGAGAGGAAAAATTGAGTTGTATGGTAGAATAACAACTAGCTCGATAATCTGTTCCATAATGACATTGATAATGATTGTGATGATTATGAAGATGATAATGATGATAATGAAGATAATGAATATAAGAAAAAGAGAATATTATACAGAATATTTAGGAAGTTATTTTTTAAATTTATTTCACCAGAGTTATGAACTGAAAAGTCATAAAATCAGAACATATTGAAACAGACAAAGTTCAAAGAAAATCTGTTGCTAACAAGCGAGCAGCGCGGCTTCACATATGTGTGTTTTGCTCGTAATGAATGGCTGTTTGCAATCTGTAAATGAACGTCAATGCTACCCCTTATTATTCCGTGGAAACAAGCATCATTATAAAATCACTTTGAATTCCCTGTCTACTTGATGGTGGAGTCTGTGATTTTGATATGTTGTGATTGACGTTAATGGTCCAATGTAATTGTTCACCTCGCCGCAACTGATTTTTCCTTGCGGTCACTAGCTCGATAAGCTGTCATCAGCCAGTCCTGTGTAAACAGACAGGAAATGAAACAATTATTATTGATGTGGTCTAACGGTCTTGGGGGTTAATAAACCTAATTGTGTGCATGGATATTTGGTAACCAGACCCGGCGGTCGCCACTCGCCAAAAATTCTCATAGCAGTGTATTTACGAGCTTTCGGGACTGCTCTGAATGTAATCACACTGCTCTTCATGTACAGAATATTCTACACAATACTTACATGTATTTATGTAATATACATACATACATACATACATACTGTACATACATATATACATAATACATACATACGTACGTAAATACATACATACATACATACATACATACATACATACATACATACATACATACATACATACATACATACATACATACATACATACATACATACATACATACATACATACATACATACATACATACATACATACATACTACAATAGGCTGGCTAGTATATAAGGATAAGTTATTTGGGAAGATAAAGAGGTTAAAAGCCAGAATTAAGTGATAAGGGTCCAAAACAAGTTACTTATATTCTGTAAATAAGTTAGAATATTAGAGGATATAATTTATTTGAAAATAGGCTTATCAGAAAGATAGTAAATATGTAAATACTGTAAATATTTAAATGCTAGAATATGTAAATAGGTTCTAGTTCTCCATAGTTTAGGAATAGCAAAATAAGTTATACTAAGAAGTAACAATATTATCTTGGCAGTTGCACATAATAGTCGAACTATACTAATCCATATTTAATGTAGAACAGCAACATAATAATATATCATGTAAATGGATTATATACTTGGAGGTAAACCTAGGCATGTAGTATTACTTCTCATTTGTAATGGAACATGCTGCTAAAAAAAGGTACATACATACATACATACATACATACATACATACATACATACATACATACATACATACATACATACATACATACATACATACATACATACAGGTCATCGGCGTGGCTCAGTCGGTTAAGGCTTTTGCCTGCCGTATGAAGTTGAGCTCGGGCGCGGGTTCGATCCCCGCTTTGGCTGATTACCTGGTTGGGTTGTTTTCCAAGATTTTCCCCAACTGTAAAATGAATGCCATGTAATCTATGGCGAATCCTCGGGCTCATCTCGCCAAATACATTCTCGCTATCACTAATCTCTCGACGCTAAATAACCTCGTAGTTGATACAGGATCGTTAAATAACCAACTAAAAATTACATACATACATACATGCATACATACATACATACATACATACATACATACATACATACATACATACATACATACATACATACAATAATTTAAGTTCTGTTAAGGGAGGTCTTTCACTGGAAACCTAGCATTCTCCAGCTCTTCCTAGTTTCTATCTTCCTCTTTGTCTCCTCATATGATCCATATATCTTTATGTGCACGTCATGTTATTTATTATTATTATTATTATTATTATTATTATTATTATTATTATTATTATTATTATTATTATTATTATTATTATTATTATTATTATTGGGAGTGGTACTTTGTCCCAGGAGGTCACAAGATTAAGTATTACAGGAATTTTTAATGTTGCGGACGACGCCAGTGCATCTAACAAGCGAAGTGCTTCTGTCTGCTCACGCGACTCTTGTTCGTAAAATTACGCTGAACAAAACATAGACTAATATTTACAATTTAAATTATTTAAATTATGAACCTCTAAACTAGAATATGCTATTTTTACTATTTACACTATGATAAAGCCTGTAGGCGTACTTGATTAGACATTATTACACTGTTATTTAATTACAATGTTGTATACTGTAATGCAAGTTATTTTATTTCATATTACTAGAACCAATTTATTTTGTATAATAATCTATGAAGGAACTGTGAGACAATGACTACTTTCAAAGGTGATTGTCAAAAAACTGCTTTTCGTCTCTAGAATATGATCTTTCTTCAAATGTAATATTTGTAGAATATGATTTTTATTTTTGTTATGAATTGACCTTCATTATGTTTAGACTATAATTTCTTTGATACAAATTGTCTTATTGAACACTATATTTTAATTGTTTAACTCTTAGAACTACATGTAACTAAATATATCTATATTTTGCTATTATTATTATTATTATTTTTATTATTATTAACACAGTGAAACCTCCTTTTACGGACACCTCCAAGATACGGACACCTCACATACGGACAGACGTTTATGTCCCAACTGACATAATATAGAAATAATGATAAATTTAACTCTCATTTACGGACACTCTCGGACACGGACATGGACAGCTGTTTCACAGTCCTAAAGCTTGTTTTACATCCTAACTGCGGACAGAATTTGATTTTCAAGACCTAATGTGTTACAAAAATGGAAATTTTAGTACAGAAATTCCTTAACATGAAAGACAATAAGAGTCTCACAGGCTACCACTAGTCCAACCGGCTACCCCTTTTTAGCTGAAAGCAGGTGGATAAACAAAATAAAAAACATTTAACCTGTCTGATGGGTCCAAGGTTTCGGAGATCGTGAAATTGTATTCGACACATTATAAGGTTAGTAGGATTATTCTCTTCACTTCAATCAGTTGTTCTGTTTTGAGAGACATGGCACCTGAACATAAAGGTTAAGCTGAAAACTGTAAATTACAGTACTGCGTAACTGTAGATCTAGAATAAAATTGCACGACACAGTACTATATTTTCCTTTTTCGGTATTATCTACAGTAGCGTGCAAATTAATCCGAACGATGTAATTACTTATGCAAAAACATTTAAACGGGATAAAAAAAAAGGATCTAAGACATACCTCAGTAATCTATGTGGCCTCCCTTGTTCCTAATAACAGCTCTGAGACGATTTGGCATGGATTCCACTAATTTCCCACAAATATTCTTCATTTATTCATCGCGAAACCATACACCAATGAGGGCAGAAATCATCTTCTGCTTTGTAGAACAATCCATTTCTTGCATTCTTCTTTTACAAATTGACCACAAGTTCTCAATGGGGTTGATGTCGGGTGAGTTGCCTGGCCAGGGGAGTACCTGAATATTCTTCTTGTTGAAGAATTCTGTAGTTTTTCGAGACGTATGGCATGGTGCCAGGTCTTGTTGGAACACACCTCTGCCATCCGGAAATGATTTTTGCAGCTGGGGTACGATTCTGGTTTCCAATAAGTGAATATATTTGTCAGAATTCATCATTCCCTTGAAAGGTATTAATGCTCCAGGCCCTTCATGTGTAAAACAACTCCAAAACATTACTTTAGGGGGTATTTGGGTGCTTGTTGGGGATGAGCTGCTGTTACTTTTTCGGATCCTTTCCGTACGTAAGAAACATGGTGGCCGTGGACCTCGAAATGAGACTCATCGGAAAAAAGTATATTCTTCCAGTCATTCACTGTCCAGTGTTGATGTAATTTTGCCCACATTAAGCGTTTTTTGTACATAACAGGGGTTAGCAGTTGTTTCTTAATAGGCTTACGAGCCCTTCGTCCAGCTTCCAAAAGCCTACGCCGCACTGTTGTGACATGAATATTCGCCCCAGTGGTAGCCATTAACTCGCGGGTTAAGTCGACAGCAGTTAGTCTAGGATTTAATTTACTTTTCCTGACAATTAAACGATCATCTGCAGGTGAAGTCTTCCTTTTCCGGCCACAGTTTCCTTTTTTCTGGGGTGTGATGGATCCAGTCTCCTTGTATCGTTTTATGATCGAATTAACAGTAGCCAAACCGATGTGACATTCTGCAGCAATTTGCCTCTGTGTAATAGAAGAATGCTGTGCTAATGTTATAATTTTAGACCATTTTCGTGGAGTTTTATCCATTTGTGAAGACGACAGAATGTACACAGGATTGCAGTATTAATTCTTCAACACAACTGAAATGCTTATAAGTACAAAACGACACGCAAAATTTCACATATTATAAAAAAAAAATAATGACAGACCTTCAACAATGGAATTACACGTACTACAGATGTCAATTAAAGCGGTATGAGCAGCTGTGAGGCCAACAATGACAGAAAATGTAAAAATATGTCGTGTTCGGATTAATTTGCACGCTACTGTACTGTAGTTCAGAGTTTCAAAGAATTTACTGTAGTATACTGTGTTTAGAATTAAACAACAGTAATACATTTCATTTAAAGCGTAAAGGGATACATAATCCATATTATAAATTTACTGTTAGATTGGGGAGCCTACCTCCCAATAAAGGACACCTCCCAGATGCGGACAGATTGTTACGTCCCTTCGATGTCCGTAAATGAGAGGTTTCGCTGTATTATTAATGCAATGTTTTCTATTTTATTTTATTTATATTTGCTATGTACCTTTACAGTCTACTGTTTCAGTGGAAAAGAAGGTCGGCCTTAACTCTGCCAATAAAAGTAAATCAGTTAAATAAATGAACAAATAATTTAAATTGTAGGAAATATCATCGTAGTATCAGTCTTTATCACTGGAATGCATTGTAAACAGTCTGTGAGGTGTAGTTTTGAATCATGAATAGAACGTCAACTGCATCACAAGCAAGATATAAATATTACCTGATAGTATCTGTGCCACGCGTCAAATATGACGTCATGTCAATTTAGTCTATGAACAACTCATCTTATTTCTGTACGCCTTGGACTAGAATAGGGTCTCTAATTACTAGACATTATTCTGAACAAAGTAAAATTTCTCCAAATTTTTCTGCATGTTTATTTTTATCTCTTATGTCGCAGGTAATGTTCTGGACACACCATTGTGAGTGATTATATCATGTATACACACACACACACACACACATATATATATATATATATATATATATACAGTATATACGTATACATAATGTCTGTTTAAATTTTTGCATGCATGATTGAAATGATCAAAATCAATAGGGGTAAATTCGTTCCGGTATTTAATTGACGTACAAGATCGCTTCAACGTGCTTGTGAATGTGTATGTTATGCTGTTTGCATATGTAGGTAGGCTCATGTAGGAAGGTAGTTTTGTCGCAGCAGACGCGGCAACCGTACTCTCGGAAACTGTTCATCGGAACGTATTTACGCGCTTTTGGGCACGCGCCCAATCTCCTCACCCCTCCTCTTACAACTCTGAACGTAGGGTCAATAGGCAGACTTTTTTTTCTCTTCCTTTCCGTCCCTTTTTCAGCGCATGCGAATGCTCGGTTCCTGCCTCCTCCTCCTCCTCCCCAAAAATAACATTTCACAAGTGCACTGACTTTGTTCACAGGAAGTCCACAATCAGTTCTCGCCACTGTCCTGGCATGAAATTCATGTGATTTCTGTTTCATTGCCGTCGTGTATAGTGTCTACAGAATCAGAGCAAAATAATTCTACTTATCGTCTCCAGCGTAAGATATTCAGAGGAAGTATGTTGTGGAATGAAAGTATTTACTGATTTTTAAATATATCTTTCAGAACTCTTTATATTCTCTGGAATGGGAGACCTAATGGATAGAGGGACAAATTAATTTAAATAAATGGATAGGATGGGATAGGATGGATGGATGAATGAATATACTTCGTGTAAAGAAGATATGGTGAAAGAAATTATTACTGGTTCATTTATAGAGACCATCCTCTGATTAAGGTACTGCCTGATACATACATAGTATTATCAGGCAGTAATCTCACTTGACGATATGTGTCAGAGGAAGAACAATAATATTGTCTGTACCTATACAGCTGAAGTCTGATTAGTGTAACATGTAGCTAATCGATGATGTATGCAATGGAAGGAGAAAAGAACTAGCCATCCGACCCTATTATCTCCTGGTCTAGTTGCCTCATGAGTGATGCCTTATTGGTATCACCTATGAGCAGGCTTCGCGACTTGGGACCGATACAATAAGTTTACTGTGCATGTACTATAGGTTGTTGACTTGCTGCAGGTAGTGAAAGGTAGAGATGTGTTGAGGTAACAACGTTGCTATTTAGAATAGAGTACGGTAGTATGGGGAACACACATATATGTACATTCTGAAAGTAAATATACATTACACAATGGCAATGTCGAAAGAATGTGAAAAGTATTTTATGCGAGATCGTGCGTATTTGCTTGGTTTCCGCACAAAACCAATCCGCGGAAAGTCTAAAATTCCACATTCAGTATTCCCAACCTAACACACATAACAATTTCCCTCTTCTTACCGCTTAAGTGACATATTGATTTTACTGCTTTAGGCGTTTAACATATTATTTTTAGAGACGTTCAGTATAGTAATAATTATAAATTGGAAACTTACCACTGCAATTTCACCTAAATTGCACTGTTGATTATTGTTTTTAAATATTTGCAGAAATTAAGTAAACTAAAGTTACTGCATTCGTGATGCAAGTAACATTAAGGAAGCCGTGAAAAAATCAACAAGATTCCATATACTGGGGGAAAAAAAAAGACAGACGTATATCACGGCCTGCTGGAGTATAGTAAACACAGAAAACATTTTAAAGCAACAATGTTGAAGATAGATATTTTTGTTTTGCAAATTTGCCGTCATTGAACAGAAACCAAGATGGAGATTTCATTGCAACTAATTAGAAATTCCTCTTTCAGGTATGTAATAAACGATCTTCGCACAAAATAATGTACGATACACGAGCGGTATGTTTTCTTTAAATTCTCGGAAATTAAAAAAGATCAACTACGTTTCGCTTTTTCAAACTTTTCCTCGAACATGAAAATTTCAACATACCGCTCTTGTAACGCATATTACTATGTTCTCTTGTCTTTTATAGGCATTTTTGTTTAATTATACACAGTGTTAATGGTGGAAATAAACATGCAGCAATTTTAATTTCTTATTTATCCCATTGGTCGTCTTTAGGAAGTGCAGTTACAGCACCGAATTGCAATGTACTACAAGATGCATTTTCAGTGCCTCAAACGTAAATATTTTTCGCTTATCTACCAAACACAGTTTGTACTGTGAAAAGCTGCGCTCTACGTCGCATGACATGATAGGAGCAAAACGAAGAAACCTAACATCATTGCAGTCTCTAAGAGACAGTCCTTTAATCTCGGGTGACTCTATATCCACTAATTTGCTATTTACAGTATATTACGCACACAATGTTCCATATTCGTTGTATTTACATAAAATTGATTTCCACATCTGTTTTACACGTTCAGTAACCTGTGTCATTTTCTCAATTAATTTGAGGACTTCCGGCAACTCTTTCTCTGACTTTTCTAACAGTGTAATAGTTTCAGACACAGTTTGAAAATAGGTTTGTATGAAAACCAAATTATTCGTCAGAACCTTCAAATTCAGAGCGTTTTCCTTTGCGTATTTGTTGGCACTCATTTTACAGTACCCCCACAGTACGCTTCACCAGTATACTCAATACGCCGTTATGCGCATTTCCCCACTGAACTGCTCTATTGGGTCCGAAGTCTCGAAGCCTGCTTATGAGGTTCAAACCTGTCTCCTAACAGTCGACAAAACAACAACTATAGAGACCACTTTAAAATAACGGACGTGGAAACAATACTTGAATTATTTTTAACAGTGCCAAGCTAGAGATAAGAGACGGAAAACCCTAACCAGAAATAGGCCTATATAAACGGCTCAGTTCAAAAGGGAAACTACTCAAAATTTAAAGTTTTTAGGAACCTGCATTTTAAAGCTGTATGTTTCCCTTTTGAACTGGGCCGTCGATATGCAAAGTGCTACCGTAACTCTGTGTAAAACTTCTAGGACTGGTAAGTCGTGTTACAAGAAGTAATTTGAGATGAGGAACTGCGATCCAGTATTATATAATTTAGAAGTTTGTGAGCAATTTCTGAGGCAGGCGCTCCCTTGGTTACTAGTGGACTTTCCACTTGTTTTTCTTAAAACCATGTGTATGCAGTATTATGGTTTGTGAATAACTCAGTCAACATTTCCCTGAGAGATGGATCGGAAGAGGAGGCCCTGTTGAACGACCATCATGCTCCCAGACTTAACACCACGGGATTTCTTCCAATGGCATCATGTTAATAGTTTTGTTTACGAGACACCAGTACATACTTATTAAAAAAAAAAACTTTTCGTAAGAATCTGGCTATATAGAGACGTTACAGCTCCTGCTTTCAAGTTGGAAGTCGCCATTTGAACACCTGCTTTTGAAATAAAGAATGTTGTGGATAAAGCTTTATATAAAACAGTATAATAAATCGAATGTAACATAAACCATTAAATAATATTGCAACACTTATTACATATTCCGAACAAAATTACTGAAATATCATAAGGATTTGTCTACATCTCGGCCACATGGTTACAACTAGTTTTAAGGCACGTAATTTATAAATTGCAGGTTAATGGAATTGAGTTTCTTGTCTCAGATAACTCTTTATATCACCATTTATTAATTTTAGAAATTTGACACACTGTTACGTAAATACCCTGTAATTGATCATTAAACAAATCAAATCTTCTTGAAAGAAGAACAAGAATTTATATGGACGTATATCCGAGAAGGACCCCAAAAAAGTGACGGGAAAATACAAGGGGACACTCTACTGCATATACTAACTTCCATGTTTATAAAGCTTGAATCACCAAATGTTTATCATTGGTATATCTGGTTAATAATAACATATGTACAAAGCTTCATCTTTCTATTTTAAGTGGTTTGTGTTTCCTTAATATGTAAATAAAATATTATATCGCTTTATATAAAAAGTCCCTTGCGCCACAATTTACATTATGTTTAACTGTTTTTCACTTACGTGGTTCCTTATATAACATGGGAACAAAACTTACTAAGTTTTGCTGTAAAATGAATCGGTACACAACTATAAATTTATTATTATTATTATTATTATTATTATTATTATTATTATTACTATTATCATTATTATCATTATTATTTACTTACAAATGGCATTTAAGGAACCCGTAGGTTCATTGCCGTCCTCACATAAGCCCGCTTTGCTGTGGTCGTACTAGAGAATCAGTCCTATTTCAAGGTTTATTGTATGGATTCGTAACAAGCTATTTTTTACGGTCATGGGTTGCTAGCCGTTCGCCCAACCCCGAAGCTGGAGGACCACTCCTTATTGGCTGTCCACGACTGCTTATTCAATATATTCGCAGCTACCCCTCATATCTGGAGGCCGTCTCCTCTATCCACAACCTGAGGACGCGCCATGTTGTGGTGATATTATTATTATTATTATTATTATTATTATTATTATTATTATTATTATTATTATTATTACTTTATTTATTATTCTTAAATTAAATTTTGTATTACATAGTGATCCACATTAGAGCAAAACTCCATAGTAAGTTTTGTTCCCATGCATATAAGGAAACATACAAGTGAATAACAGTTAAAATAATGAAAGTTATGACACAAGAAAAGTTTTATAATTATAAAGCCATACAATATTTTATTAAAGCCTTAATGAAATTCAATCAACTTATCATCTGCAGATGAAATGTAGTACAGTTACCTTTATTCACAAAATATACCAGTCATAAAAAATTATACGTTCATTACACAACTTTTAACACTATATCACTTCGGAAAACGTATTATATATCTTTCACGTGTTAAATTTTGTTATCTTGTTAACATGTTTCGGCCTGCTACTGGCCATCATCAGAACTCTGATGTTAACAAGGTAACATAAAATTTAACACGTGAAAGACATATAATACGTTCTCCAAACATAAAAATTGGGTAATCTAACTCTACAAATATCCAAGTTATGAATTTCACCATAGTGGACACTTGAAAATATGGACTTTGGGGATATCAGTATAGTGTCCCCTTACGGAAATATCCTGTTTTTTTTTAGCTTTAAACAGATCAAGAGGCTTAAATTCTTGAAAGAAGAAAAAAATGTATACGGGCGTGATATCCGGGAAAGACCCGGGAAAAGTGACGGGAAAAAACAGCCTCAGTGTTTAATCTTTCTCAACCTACAGTAACTTCGAGCAAGAAGTCATAAAACGAAACACAAAACCTTTGGCTCGCTTTGATCTTATTACAAATGTACTAGCCATTAGACCTCCAAAGACTAAATTTCAGAATGTTAAAAATACTTCCCACACGGAACACAAATTCACCTATCTACATCACAGGACATTACTTTTGTACAATATATTAAGCTGCAATTTCCTGATCCACTTTGGATGAATGGATTACAGCAAGCACTTATAATAATTTATTTTGCCTTCCCGTATGTGAACAGAACAATAGAAGAACATCGTATCCAGACAGAGAAAATGAATTGTGCGAAACAATGGAACTGCCGGTTTTGCTATATGGGAGCACAGAGAGGGTTTTGGTTCCACTTGACAATGGAGAATAGGAATGAAACTGTAAACGTAGAACTTTTTATACTACGCAGAAACAACATTTTGCAAATTTTATTCCGCCTCAGAAGCTTTAATCGTCTCTCCTATGAATTTAAGAATTATAGAACATGGAAATGAATATTATTCTTTCCATTGTTTCTATGCTGGTGTGAAAACTAGGTCTTGTAGTCTGTGAGAGGAAGGCGTGTTACTTTAGTCCGCACTTTTTACTGCTCAACTCATTATTAAAGAAATTTAAGTTACCACGAATCGATGCCTATGCTGTGTCACATTCCTGGCAAATTAGTGTAATCTAATTTAATGTAGCGTAATATAATTGAAGATCTAACATTCTAAATATGCTAAGTGCCAAACTTTCTAAGATACTGATGGAAAACACACTGTGTAATGTATGTTTAGATACCTACAACACAGACTTTTGGCGCACGAGTGAGTCACTTACAGTTGAGCTACGGCAAAGACAACTTAGTACGATATTCTAATAGGATGTTCCTCCCTTAGTTTGAATAATATTAAATTTGAAAAATTGCCACTTAGCACATTTAGAATGTTAGGTCTTCAATTTACCTAACCTCAATCGAAATAATTGAGGCGGCAACAATTTGCAAAAGGCTTCTTGTCCACAAAAATTCGATTCTCATCTGTTGGCACTACTATATTCCTGTCATTCTCTTGTTTCATAATATGTTTGGTTTAGAGTTTCATAAAATCTTAAAATATACGAAAATAATATTTCAAATATGAGATGTATAGGCTTACAGTTCAAACGTGGCCATTGTCCACATCTGTGAAACCTGGATCATTGTTTTGATAAAATTACAGAACCAAACGGCATATTTTCCCATCGCCATTAGTGCAACTTAAAAGCCATTGATTTCTTATACAACCCGTATTCTTACTGCACACAGAGAAAATGTCGGCTGCTGCATTTTATAGTGGATCTAAACTATCTTGTTGTCTTTAGTAACAGTTAATTTTTCATCCAATGAAATCTGCCTATAAGCATATCATATTGAAAACGATTCCGTACAATCAATAGTTTTACACTGGAACTGTGTTCTATTGGCATTCGATTCTATCTCCACTAGGAGGGCGTTATTGAAGGACAGACGTGTTCGACATTCTTTTGTCCGTGATGATTGTCTAGAATCGATAAGTCGCATGTAATTCAAAACCTATTGTTGCAGTATTACAATCGTATCGCAGTTTTATCCCTTGGTTTATTTTTCCTAGAGGCGTGACTAGACTCTGAACAGCGTACAATACTCGTAGACAGGCATTTCTGGTATAATCAGTGCAGCTAGTTGAACTCGAAACGCATCCAACAATATTGTAGTACGGGTATAATCTTCAGTTCTCTCTCTGTCTCGCCTGTGTAAAGCAATTACTTACCCAATTTCAATGCATGTTGTTATGTGCTTGTCTTCCATCACGCATGCATGGGCATGAACGATACTGTTTGAGGATTAATGTACCGTTTTATTGTTTCAAATGCAAAGAATTATCGCGATGGTACAGTGGAACAGACTACATCTTCTCTAACACACTTTACAGTAATTATCTTTAAAAGTTCTGGAAAAATGTGCCACCAGAAACAGCAAGAGGCAATATTATAATACTGTAGAACAAAATGTAATTACAAATAAAAATACTGCCACGTAAGCATTTAGATAATTTTTAATATAATTAATTTCCACTGCCATGACGTAGCTCTGGCTATATGCACGTTGTTGTTGAGCTATAGTAGTAGTAGTAGTAGTAGTAGTAGTAGTAGTAGTGGTAGTAGTAGTAGTAGTAGTAGTAGTAGTAGTAATAATAATAATAATAATAATAATAATAATAATAATAATAATAATAATAATAATGTTTTATTTTCGCTGGCATAGTTAAGGCCATAAGGACTTCTCTTTTACTCAACCAGCCTTAATCAATACAATACATATTTAAATTACGAATATTTACACTACACTTGAAAGGTTCTCCAGCAATATTCTTCAGTTAAGTTTTAACGACTAGTAGACTACATATTTATTTAAATTTAGATAAACCTATAAAGGTAAAGTAGTAACTTAATTTATGAGCTAATTTAATTCAATCAATTATAATTAATTTGAGATTTGAGATAGCTAGTAAAATGATGAAAATTAATTTAATATAATCTTACTAGAATTATGCTACAGGGAGAAAAAAAAAATATATATATAAATCTAAAATATATATCTATAATGAGAATATTAATGTAATTGCCATTAGAGGTTTTGTAAATCTATTTAGAAAAATTAATGATAATAATAAGAATGGACAGATGTTAGTTTCATTATACGTAATAAATATTAATCAGAAATTAATTTGTTAAGTAAGAATTTATGTGAAGTTATTGTCCAACAACCCCTTACATCACTGAGTAGCGAGTTCCAATTTCTAGCAACTGAAACTGTATAAGATGAAGAATATAAAGATGTCTTGTGGTAGGGTATAATGAGTAAATTGTTATTATGATGAGATCTTGTACTTAGCTGATGATATGCGGATAAATTTTGAAAACGAGAAGCCAAATAGATTGGGGGAGCGGTGCGCAGAATTTGAAATAAGAGAACGAGAGAATGCAAGAGAATGTGCTACAGTTGTAGTACATTTAGGAACTGTCAAGCATATGTTGTCTCATCTTTTGGTTTTATATTTATGCGAATATGAATTAAATATAATTCGGTTTTTATGTACGAAATTCAATAATACATTGTTATAAATTTGATGGAAGTCAAATACTTTAAATTCTGAATACAGCAGCTCTGAAGGATAATCAAGTGTTTTATTAAGTCACATTTTATTCTTTTCTGTAGCAGAGTTACTGACATGAGGGAGGTACTATAAGCACTACCCCATCCTATAATGCCGTATTGTAATATAGCTTGTATTAATGCGAAGTAAATCAGTCGTGAAGTATGGACAGTCAAGTAATTTCGTAGAATGAATGGATAAAATATTACAAAATTTTAACAAATGACGTCAGTTACTTAGCAACGGCATTGAGTTACATCGCATTGTTAGCCACCGGCGTAGCTCTATCGGCCAAGGCTGTCGACCTGTATAATCCGAGCTGCACTCGGGCGCGGGTTCGATTCACGTTAGCGCTGATTGGTTTTTTTTGAGGTTTTTCCCCATTGTAAGATGAATGTCAGATAATCTATGGCGAATCCTCGACCTCATCTCGCCAAATACCATCTCGCTGTCAGCAATACCATCGACGCTAAAAACCTAGTAGCTGATACAGCGACGTTAAATAAGCAACTAAAAAATCACACTATTCTGTCATCACTTTCTTAGCAACCAATGCGGTTTTAACACATGGGTGAACACAATGGCCGACAGAGGCCTCAAAATGGCGACTGTAAGAATTAGTGCCACTTTAACTGGATCCTTTTACAGGATTCTCAATTCACATTTTTTTTAAATATTCTTCATGTATTTTTATTTATTTATTTATTTATTTATTTCATCTGACAGAATTAAGGCCATAAGGCTTTCTCTTCCATCCTACCAGATAACACATATAAATAAAAAAAGAAATACAAACGCTGATGAAAATAATACAAATTAAATTAAAGACCTGTAGAGGGTCAAAAGGACCAAAAGAACACTATAGAGTTCTTATCGAGTTAATACAAGAAAAAAAAAGAAAGAAAATCAGAGATGGCAATGACGAATAGAATGGGACCAAATTGTATTCTAAATTTTGCATTCGAATGTAATAATAGATTTTGCTCATTTTTCTTATATAATTCACGTTTCTGTTAGGTATAAAATCACAGGTAATATTATTTTTATGTAGACTGTCAGTTTTGTTGTCCCGGAGAGGAGTTTGGGCCCCAGAAATTTTTAAGATTGT
Organism: Periplaneta americana; assembly: GCF_040183065.1. Classification (NCBI taxonomy): domain Eukaryota; kingdom Metazoa; phylum Arthropoda; class Insecta; order Blattodea; family Blattidae; genus Periplaneta; species Periplaneta americana. Next base: position 80,238,581 of record NC_091129.1, on the reverse strand, counting down.
GCAGAGTGGGCGAAAATTCCCATTACAATAAGTTTATATTTTTCCTGCAAATCAATTCTGTGAATTAAAAATGTGTCAGTGGTACTCGTATGACATTGACTGACTACTTCGAGTTATGAACATGGCGAGAGACATCTGACGGATCTGAGGAAACCGTAACCAACGGAAATTACCGGCCATTCCAAGAGTGTAAGATGGCGAGATGAATACCAGAGTTTTCAGTGTGGAGGAAGACTTGTGATTCTCTGTAATCTACGAGGGACCACGTGCCGGAAAAACCATAACGAGCATTACACAGGATTTCAGGGCTACTTTTCGTAACACGCCACAACTTTTGAAATGGGCAGAAAAGCTTTCAACACGGGATGTGTATGAAACTCGAAGTGCAGTGGGAGACACTCCTCTCGGCTAGGAACTGGTGCTGCCGTCGCCGAGTTAGTGGATAGATCGTCGAAGAAATCAACAAGTAAATGTGCTGCCGAGTTGCAAGTACCGCAATCATCAGTGCGCGACCAAATGAAGAACGACTTGGAAACGAAATCTGTACTTCATGTGAATTCAATTGAATTAATAGACAGGGATTTGGACAGAGATAGAACATATGACTGCATGAAGTTACTCATGGTTTTTCCGGTGTGTAGCCGCTCATGAAATCACACAGAAAACACAAACCTCTGCTCCACACTAGAAAACTCTCGGATTCTCCTTGCCAACTTGCGCTCTTGGAATGTCTATGAATTTTCGTGTTTATGATTTCACTCATATTCACCAGAGGCGCCAGATATTTGCCACCATGATCACAACTCGAAATACGTCCAGGTATCACCGACACATTTCTAATGCACAGATTGTTTTGCAGTAAAAATAAACACATGTAATGAGAATTTTCGTTAAACTTTAGTAGGATTTCTTTGCATTAGTTTTACTGTGCGCGATTTCCTTCTATGTTAATACTTACTCCCAAATTGTTTTTAAAGAACCCAGAGTCACATTGCTACCCTTACATAAGCCCGCCATCGGTCCCTATCCTGAGCAAGATTAATCCATTCCTTACCAATATTTCCCATCTCCCTCAAACACATTTTAATATATTTTTTTAACTTTATACTGAAATGTATTATTCTTCTTTAAAACCAATTACAAATTAATATTAAATTGCTGATTCAGCAATTTACAATGAATATTAAAAAATATCGTAAGCATGAACATAAACTTTAATATTATTCTCCCATTTACATCTCGACCCCTCCCCAAAGGTCTTTTTCCCTCGTGTATTGTAACTAATACTCTATATGCTCAACTAATACACCAAATTACCTTTCGTCTCGTTTCTCTTATCTATACTCTAACCACGACGTAAATACCAGATCACTTATCTGTGGCACGCTAAGTATACCTTTTCATAGATCATATTGTTATTCATCATCTTTTATACTATATGCAATGGAATTCCTTGCCACAAAGTATTAGGGGCTGCAAGACAATAAACATTTTTAAAAATAGCTTGAAGGATAACCTTCTTAGCAATTCACTCTAATTATACTGACTTAACAGTCACTCTATGGTAACTTCTTTCTTTAGACATGCTTCCTGATAGCGTTGTATTTTCAAAATTGTCTCTCAATAATCTCTTCCTATTATCTGACATAATTTGAAATATATTGACATTCTATGTATATTAGTTTAATTCTGCTACACAGTTTGTATTTCATTGTTTAATTAATAGTTCAAAGTATTTTTTTTCGTTTAATTCATAAGTAACTCTTGTATACATGTAGCATTTATTTAATCAGATTGTTGTATTCTTTGTAGCTTGTAAGTTCACACATTTATGTATGTATACTTTTTGATGGTTAAGTGGAAGAGAATGTCTTACGACCTTAACTCTGCCAGCTAAAATAAATTATTATTATTATTATTATTATTATTATTATTATTATTATTATTATTATTATTAATATTAATATATGCATTTCTGGATTCATCCATGCATGCTACATACCCTGCCCATCTCCAACGTCTGGATTTAATGTTCCCAATTATGTTATGTGAAGAATACAGTGCGTGCAGTTCTGCTTATGTAACTTTCTCTATTTTCTTGTAACGTCATTCCTCTTAGCCCCAAATATTTTTCTAAGCACCTTATTCTTGAACACTCTTAACCTCTGCTCCTCTTTCAATGTGAGGGTCCAAGTTCCACAATCAGACAAAACAATCGGTAATATAACTCTTTTATAAATTCTAACTTTAATTTTTTTTTAAGTATACTGGATGACAAAAGCTTCTCACCCGAATAATAGCAAGTATTTCCTATATTTATTGTGCGTTTCATTTCCTCTCAATTGTCATTTATATTTGTTACTGTTTGCTTCCATATTAATAATAATAATCCGTGAAGCTACAGCCCACCAAGGGCCAAGGTCGACCAGCTGGCTGCTGGCCTCACGGTCACATGCCGAAGCAGAGTTGGACGATCATCCAACCAGAATGGAGGTATAGTGTGGTTAGCACTATTATCCCCTCAGTCATTATAGCTGGTTTGCGAAATCGCATTTCGCTACCTATCGTAGCTCCCCAAGTGCATCACGATGCTGAGTGGGCACCGGTCTCATACACTGGCCGAAATATCATGAAAAAATTTCTTCCCCCATGAGGACTCGAACCAGTTCGCATTCCGTAACGCGAGTCCTAGGTAGGATGCCTTAGACCACGACGCCACGGCGCGGGACGCTTCTATGTTAATACTGAAAAATAACAAAGGAAATATTGAAGAATACTACTACTCAATAATGTTGTTACTGTTGTAGGTATAATTCTCACAGCTGTTGTTGATTTTTCTGTTGCTGCTGAAAAATTAATAAACGAACATGCATAAGAAGACCTAACGAAGTGCAACGTAGTTCTTGTACGAATCGTGGACGTTGTGTTTTGCGGTTTCTCGTAGGACGAAGGGAAGGGGGAACAGACGTATATGTCCTTGTTGCAAGGAGACCTTGCGGCATTATTTGTAGCTTGAGGTAACTTCAAGGAAAATTATGGAAGCTGTGTTGAAGGCGCATGTTGATATATATGGGTACATACAATTACGCAGAAGCCGCAGCATTGCGGGCGCGCTTGTAAGACTTGCGTTTTAAGTAATTGGACTTGGATGCTCAACATCTTGTTGTAAGGCCAGATGGATGCGAGACGATTAGCGCCAGACGTGTGCAGTGTGCGCTCCGTCGGCGCCGCCGCCGCGAAATCTGACCACGTCCCTGGCCCTGGATCCACACGCCACCCCCAGTGCAGGTACTCTACCTACGAGGGGTGGTCAAATCTCCGCCATGTACCGTTCCATCAAATTGCTTTCTTATATTTCACTTCAATTGATCATCTTCTTCTCCAATTATGATGATACGCCGTTATCATTGCCACTATTACAAGCTTTATTACCACCACTGTAGTAATAATAATAATAATAATAATAATAATAATAATAATAATAATAATAATAATAATAATATGTAGACTTTCACGGCCGGCATGAAAGGAACAAGGATTTTCCGGGCTGAAAGAACGGCTTAACAAGATACCAGGGTAAGCAACACCATTAGTGGATCACGGTGTCTCAGCCAGGAAGATCCTTCATCCATAATAATAAGAGGTGTATTTTTTCGAGTAGCAATGACAGTAGCATTTCTGAGCAGCAATACGCAAGAACACATATGGATTTTCTGAGTACCAGTAGTATTATTTCTGAGTAGTAACAGTTGTATCATTTCTGAGTAGCAACAGTTGTAGCACATCTAAGTAGCAATTGTTGTAACATTTCTGAGTAGCAACTGCTGTAGAATTTCAAAGTAGCAACAGTTGTAGCACATCTGAGTAGCAACAGTTCTAACATATCTAAGTAGCAACAGTTGTAGCACATCCGAGTAGCAACAGTTGTAGCACATCTGAGTAGCAACAGTTCTAACATATCTAAGTAGCAACAGTTGTAGCACATCTGAGTAGCAACAGTTGTAGCACATCTGAGTAGCAACAGTTCTAACATATCTAAGTAGCAACAGTTGTAGCACATCTGAGTAGCAACAGTTGTAGCACATCTGAGAGCAACAGTTCTAACATATCTAAGTAGCAACAGTTGTAGCACATCTCAGTAACAACAGTTGTAGCACATCTGAGTAGCAACAGTTCTAACATATCTAAGTAGCAACAGTTGTAACATATCTAAGTAGCAAAAGTAGTTGAATTTCTGAGCAGCAACAGTTGTAGCATTTCTGAGTAACGACAGTTGTAGCATTTCTGAGTAACAACACTTGTAGCATTTCTGAGTAATAACAGTTGTAGCAAATGTGATTAGAAACAGTTGTAGTACTTTTGAGTCGTAACAGTTGTAACATTTCTGAGTAGCAACAGTTGTAGCATTTTTGAGTAGCAATAGTTATAGGATTTCTAAGTAGCAACAGTTGTAGCATGTCTGCGTATCAACAGTTATAGGATATATGAGTAGTAACAGTTGTAGCATTTCTGAGTAACGACAGTTGTAGCATTTCTGAGTAACAACAGTTGTAGCATTTCTGAGTAACGACAGCTGTAGCATTTCTGAGTAACAACAGTTGTAGCATTTCTGAGTAATAACAGTTGTAGCAAATGTGATTAGAAACAGTTGTAGTACTTTTGAGTCGTAACAGTTGTAACATTTCTGAGTAGCAACAGTCGTAGCATTTTTGAGTAGCAATAGTTATAGGATTTCTAAGTAGCAACAGTTGTAGCATGTCTGCGTATCAACAGTTATAGGATATCTGAGTAGTAACAGTTGTAGCATTTCTGAGTAACGACAGTTGTAGCATTTCTGAGTAACAACAGTTGTAGCATTTCTGAGTAACGACAGTTGTAGCATTTCTGAGTAACAACAGTTGTAGCATTTCTGAATAATAACAGTTCTAGCAAATGTGATTAGAAACAGTTGTAGTACTTTTGAGTCGTAACAGTTGTAACATTTCTGAGTAGCAACAGCTGTAGCATTTTTGAGTAGCAATAGTTGTAGGATTTCTAAGTAGCAACAGTTGTAGCATGTCTGCGTATCAACAGTTATAGGATATCTGAGTAGTAACAGTTGTAGCATTTCTGAGTAGCAGCAGTAAAGTTGTAGCATTTCTAAGTAACAAGAGATGTGGCACTTCGCGGAATAGCAAGAGCTGTAGCAATTGTAGAATTTCTGAGCAGCAACAGAAGTAGCATTTCTTAGCAGCTACAATTGTAGAATTTTCAGTAGCAACAGTAGTAGCATTTCATTTGCAGTAGTAGCGTTTCTAAGTAGCAAGAGTAGTAGGAGTTAAAAATAGCACCATTATTATCATATTTGGGTAGCAAGAATGTCACGAATACACGGATAACAACACATATATTAACTTGGATAGGTAAGAGAATTATTGTATTTACAAGTAGACAGTGTACAATAATGACGATAAAATAATAATGCTAATTATTATTATTATTATTATTATTATTATTAATATTATCATTATTTCTATTATTAGGACTATTATTATTATTATTATTATTATTATTATTATTATTATTATTATTATGCTATTTATACTATTTATACTATGATTTTTCCGAATTAAAGAATTGGAATTAAGATCTTACAAAACCAAAGAATTTAATTGAAATTGTCCAATCCAGCCAAATATTGTTAAGCAGGAAACTTCTAGCACAAAAATTAAACAAAATAATTTCCTACAACCATGTCACTTTTGAGTGCGAACACTGTTATTATCTATGGTAACAGATAGAAATTTTTCTTATAATTCTCCAAAGTGTTCTGTAATTCATTTAAAGATGTTTGGACACTTACTAACACTACTAATTCCATAACAATTATTTATACTATACTTATTTCGTTACGTGTCTGAAGCACCTCTTTCTTCCTGATTAAATAACAGTACTACGAAAAAAGTAAGCTGATGCACTTTCCATTATATTAGCAGTGCTCTGGAACCCCAGATGTAGTGAAACAAATCGAAATAGCCATAATTCTTAGCTCAATGACGCATAAGAATAGTATTACGTCTCTTATGCAAATTGCACTGAGTAAAACGTTCTAGGCATAGAATATCCCTCTGTTATATCCCATCCCCCGCATCGATTCCGCAGGCAGGTATGCTTAGGTTTCCGTATCGGAATCTCTGTCGTAATGCTCTTGTAATACTCGAGCTGGGAGGGGACATGCTTCTATAGATTTTTTTTCCTGATTTTTCTTATAGTTTCTATAGCAACCAGATTTATAGGTGGGGATTTATGGAAGTATAGAAATATAAAAGTAAAAAATAAATTAATTAATTAATTAATTAATAAGTAAATAAATAAGTCAATAAATAAATAAATAAATAAATAAATAAATAAATAAATAAATAAATAAATAAATAAATAAATAAATGTAGCTTTCGTTGATAGTTGGAACCCTAGTCAGTTTGGTGGTTGATTCTATTATTAATTTGTGTTTTTATCGTTTACAACTATTCGGTGGGATAAGGCTCAAAATCCAAGTATTTAATGGTAACCATTATGGTAGTACTCGTATGCAGGATGAATCATAAGTAATGTCATTAATTTCAGGGCGTTATGCTTCGACATATTTCAAACAAAAATGTTTAATACAATTTTGTTCGTTTTTTGCTTCCTTTTCGAGATAAAAATTATCCTGTATGAAATATTTCTTAGCGTGTTTCTGGATATCCATTAATTTAATTCCCAATATTCTCAGTGAATTTAAGAGAGCAGAGTATTATGATAATAAACGATTGAAAAAATTCTAGTTCTGGCCTTCAAATGTGCAGAAATTTGATCTTGACAAATACAACTTTTCATTCTGCAAAGTAATTTTACAGTGTTACATTTATTCGGATAAAATTTCTGCTCATTTAAAGGACAAAAGTAAAATAAAATTATTTTAATACATTTCTTCCTCGTCCCGTTCCGTGATCACTTTGATCACATTTCCGTCCCCTCGAGTATGTGATACCTAAGAGGTTACGTCCATTTTCGGTTTTCCCCTTCAACATTTTCTTGAACTCGCTCAGTGGAGCAGCGTAACCCGGAGTGAGACTAGTGGCCAACAGGCTTGGAGCTCACATATTTAGTTTCTTACAGCCCCGAACCCCCTGCAAGGACGTGTTTTGCGTACCTTTTAAATTTGTCCTCCCAATTCTTCTCTTTCAATTCAACTCAATATTTCAATAATTTATTATCATAATATCCTGCTCTCTTAAATACACTGAATATATTAGCACTTAACCCTGCATTACTCAGGTGGGGTGTGGTAAACACCGGTGCGTATATTTCAACGAAAATCTAAGAGATGGAGCTAGTGTGTACTCTGTGCATCTGTATACCTTTCAGTCACATCCAGAAGAGTTCACTTAAGAAATTGTTTAAGTGAACTAAAAATAGTATATTTAATTGCGTTTATCTTATTTCTGAAACTTGCGGAAAAATATATTAGTTATTTAAAATGGGGTTTATGAAACCCCACCTGAGCAATGGTGAGAATATTTATAACATGAGAAACGCAGGGTTAAATCAATGGTTTTCCAAAAACATGCTATAAAATATTTCATATGAAACAATTTTTATCTCGAAAAAGAACTAAAAACGAGCAACATTTGTATTGAACTATTTCGTTTGAAATATCTAATAATTATATTACTTAGGTTCACTCTGCAAATTTATTCTGTAGTTATTCTCAACATACTCACTTCTCTAATGTAATTTTATTGTAGTTATACTCGTATTGTGTTGTTTTTAATTGCAGAGTGCTTTAAAGGATCGTTCCTAAGAATGGATTAATTGAAATACTATAGAGAGAGAGCCACCGGTGTGGCTCAGTCGGTTAAGGTGCTTGCCTGCCGGTCTGAAGTTGCGTTCGGGCGCGGGTTCGATCCCCGCTTGGGCTGATTACCTGATTGGGTTTTTCCGAGGTTTTCCCCAACCGTTGCAGGTAAAATTCATGTTCTGAGAATAATAATTTAATTAAGTAGTAAAATATCGCTGCAATCGAAAAGTTTTGAGAATAAGTTTCAATAAAGAACAAAAAAAAAATGTCCTTCATAGGCAGGATTCAGGCGACGAAAGTCTTAGTTACCAGTCTATCGTGCTCTGGAGTGAACAAGGCTCTGAAATCGGCTACAAGGGTCGGTTCGGTTTTTTTGCCACTACTGTACAGAATGAACAATAATAGTATGAATGTTAATAATTTCTTAAACTTTTATTTAAAATAAGTTTCATGTAAAAGCTGTTAGAGAAAAACCATACGATATGATATTAGTGTTAAAGAAAAGTTAGTTATTCAGACATACAGATTGTGACAGTAAAATTGAATTTTTTTTTAATATTAAAATTTAAATATTCCAAATCTCAATCAAATTTTACGTATAAATGTGTAGAAATGTACCCATTTACCAGTTTCATGTCTTTTAACTAATAATTTATCAAACTTGTTTCATGGACTTCAAACTTGAAGCAAATAAGTATGTAAAATCATGTTGAGTAGGTCTTAGAACTAAACAAAACGCTATCCTAATCAAACTTGACAACAGATACTCAAAATGAAACCATTCACAGCCAAACAATGCCACAGACTATCACGGAAACCGTCAATTGTCTTTCTCACAGTTACATGACTGTTATGTTCCATTTCATGTTTACAATGCACTGTTTTCGTGATAGACTCTAACATTGTTTGGCTGTGAATAGTTCTCATTTCATTTTGATCATCTGTTGTAAAGTTTGGTTAGTTAAATTGTTTTATTTACTTTCATGGACTACTCACCATGATTTTACATACTTACCTGTCTGAAATTTGAAGTCCACGAAACACGTTTACAGCAGTAAAATTTTGGAAATATTCAACATTTTTTCCTCCATTACTGTGACTTGTATAATAATTAAAATTAGTATGTGTAAAATAACTGTCCTTCTGCTATATAATATATATATATATATTTACGATTTAAAAAAAAACATTATTTTTATTTTCAAAATCAGTTCACTGTACAGCGATGAAGCTTTTCCCACATAACTCAAAAACTATCCAACATTCCATGATGAAATATTTTGTGTGTATTTATGCATGTTATATCCAAAATATGATGCAAGATCACTTCTCTACTTTGATAGATTGTGTGATAAAAAATAAATTCCTTTAAAATGGTCAAATATCAGTATTTTCTTCTAACATAAATTAAAAAATATATTACTTATTAAGGGATGTAGTTGAAAGAGCATGATATTGGTAAACATGAGTTTCAGCAATAAAATAAAAGCGAGAGAACATGAAAAAGTTAACTAGTTTATGAGTTATGAGGGAAACGCTTCATCACTGCACAATAAACTGCCACCACTTTGAATTTTGAAAAAGAAGTATAAATAATTTTTTTCATATAGCAGAAGGACAGTGTTTTACACATAGTTCCTACCAATTTTCATTATTGTACAAAATACAGTAATGGAGGAAAAAAATGTTAAATATTTCCAAAAATTTTACTCCTGTAAGCTGTAACTAACCCATTAAAGGGTACGAAACAGGTAGATGGCTAAAATTTCTACATATTCATACGTAATATTTAATTAAAATTTAGAATACGTAAATTTTAATACAGAGTGCTATTTAAAAAAATAAACTTTACTCTCACACCCTGTATGCCTGAATAATTAACTTTTTCGAACAATGGTATCATATTGTACAGTTTATCTCCGATAGGTTTTCTACAAATCATTTCTTTAATTAAAATTTAGGAAGTTATTAGCAAAATTTCATACTTATTGTTCACTCTGTATAGTTTCTTTGAAAAAAAAAATTGCAGGGAGGTCATTGAACTCATTAATTAATTATTAATGTATTTATTTATTTATTTATTTATTTATTTATTTATTTATTTATTTAACTAGCTAGCTAGTGAGTAAAAATTGAATTTACTTTAATACTTCCCGGCCAGATTATATTAAACTTGACTTTTGTAATGCAATATATATTATTTCGTTTTATAAAAGGGGTGAGATATTTGGCAAAATAACTGCATTTAAATAATGGTTTAGCAACTTTTAAACGGAAATAGTAAACACGAATTTCGTAAGAAAGCCACTGATTTTACGAAGACATGACAATAATTATTCCATCGTAACTGAGCTACCAGTCAGATAAAAATTTACCCACAATGTACCGCGTATAGTTCGAAGAAAATTTTATTCTTCTAACAGGTAATAGCCGACACTTTTAAAGTCGGCTAAAGAGAAGGACAAACTGGCAAACTCTTCTATTTTGGTGTGATTGTCATTTGAATTTGATAGCGATATGTTCAGCGTCGTGTTAATTTAACTGATTTATTTATTTAGTGAATTATTTTCTAAATGATACCTATAGAAATTGAAAATTTCGGACATGAATATAATATATTTCAGTTTGTAGAGTTGGCTCTATCGGCAAGATTGTCGCTCTCCGAAATAAGAAATTGTGAAGCACAGAAACACGTCTTCCCAGCGAAGACAAACGAGACGTCCAAGTGCTGGGGCGGAGTGGGGCTTGGAGGGAGGTCCAGCGTGTTTAAGGGTCGAATTCAGCGATTCAGTCGCCTGGCGCCCCTTAGTGGAACTTATAAGTGCTGGTCGAATTTTATGGCCCCTTATCCCCGCGATCTGATTTCCTCCGTTGCAGAAGCTTCACAAATAATAGCGGGTGTCTTTAAAAGAAGGCATTTGACAGCTCCGGCGCCTGTGATAAATAGTCCAGAAGCAAAATGATATAGCGCTCACAATATCAGGTGCTTCTCAGTGAGACACATGGAATAGAAAGTATCTATATATTATTCTATGAAGTAGTTAGTCTATTCTATATTTTATAAATTATGAACTAGAAAGAGCATTTGAATAGTCTCACTATTATTTAGTAATATTAAACATGGAGTTCTATTGAAATGCAATTTAGACCTATTATTGTTCCTAGTGTAGGCTATATTGGCATTAATATGGATTGTCACCTCGAATGTAATGAACAAGTGAATCACACTTTTAATAGTACATTATGCAACGAGCCTATAATGGTAGTAATTAAGACGCGAGTATGTTTGTTTATGAAACGAGCGCAAGCGAGTTTCATAATTTTCATACGAGCGTCTTAATTACCATTATAGGCAAGTTTCATACGACTTTTAATGCTCGACCATATTTCTAACTTGAAATTATTCATAAATATTCATGTTATGGTTATCTAAGTGAAGAGCGGAACTAAATTGTGAGATGTGCGCAGACGCGAAAGTATTGATTTTTTCCGAGGAACTAATGTCATTGACCTTGATATAATCTAGATAATAACATGAACATTAATATTGATATAACCTGAAAATTGATTTAGAAATGAAAAACGGGATGACAAATTGAATTTATTTGAATATTATTTACAATTAACGCTAATTATTATAGTAATAGAACATAACCTTCTGCGACAGTATTGGATTTCCAGCCTCCGTGACGTTTCGCTAATTGTCTTTCGATTGCATATCCGAGAATAATCGATACTTGCGGTTTTATAATGGTACAATGGTGACTTCTCATTGGCTGAACAACTCAACTATAATGAATAGGTGTACTTTAATGAGGTGCATTAAAGGGCTACTACCAGGTGTATAATTACTACATTTTGGCATGGTCGAGCATAAAAAAATATTTTCTATTATTCACTAATTAAAGCGACTGAAGCACTTTCTTCCTGATACTAAAATTAATCCTTGTACAAACATTCGTGATGCCACACTTCGACTACTGCGATATTATATTAAGTAACCTAAACGCAAATTTGAGCAGCAGGCTACAACGTGTGCATAATGCGTGCGTCCGTTATATTTACAATATTCATAAGTATGATCATCTTTTCCCGTCTTTCCAAACCCTGTCTTGGTTAAGGCTAAGCGATCGACGAGCCCTGCATTCTTTTATTCTCTTATTTAAAGTTATGCGCACCGCTACCCCAATCTATTTGGCTTGTCGTTTTCAAAATTTATCCGCATATCATCAGCTAAGTGCCAGGTCTCATCATAACAATTTACTCATTATACCTTACCACAAGACATGTTTATATTCTTCATCTTATACAGTTTCAGTTGCTAGAAATTGGAACTCGCTTCCGAGTGATGTAAGGAGTTGTTGGACAATAACTTCATTTAGGTCAAAATTACATAAATTCTTGCTTATCAGATTAATTACTGATTGATATTTGTTGCTTATAATGAAACTAACATCTGTCCATTCTTATTATTACCATTAATTTCTCTAAATAGAAAACAAAACCTCTAATGGCAAAATCTCATTACATTAATATTCTCATTCTATCAATATATTTTAGATTTATATTTTGCTCCCTACAACATAATTCTAGTAAATTTCTATTATATTATTTCTCATCATTTTAACCAACTAGCTATCTCAACTTAATTATAATTCTTTACATATTAGATATAGACTGAATTGAATTATATTAGCTCATAAATTAAATTATTACTTTTTCATGTAGGTTTTATCCCAATTTAAATAAACATGTACTAGTCGTTAAAACTTAACTGAAGAATATTGCTGAAGAATCTTTTAAGAGTATTGTAAATATTCATAATTTAAATATGTAAGTCACTTATGTATTGATTAAGGCTGATTGAATAGCAGAGAAAGCCTTATACCTTAACTCTTCCATCGAAAATAAAACATTCTATTCTATTCTATTCTATTCTATTCTATTCTATTCTATTCTATTCTATTCTATTCTATTCTATTCTATTCTATATTATTAAGCCCCAACTATAAAAGTTTATCTCAGGGTACGTAATCTTATTTTCAGATGATGAAAGTGAACTTATCCCAAGTAAACAACACTGTCACATTACAAACTCATCTAAAACAGTGTTATATCTAATGAATTGATTGTTTCGTGAGAATAAACTAGCTCTTAATCCTGATAAAATCGGTGTAATTGAATTTAGTACACATATTAATGCCCAGTTTTCCTACAATTTTAGATCAAATGGAAGTGATCTCAAAGAATTCATAAGCAAAAAATTATTGCTTTAAAATTGGACAATCACTTCAACATGAAAATACAATGGTATATTAATAATCGGTCATTTTGAAATGGTGCCATTTCCAATTTTTTTTTTTAAATTCACTTTTGACAGATTCGCATTCCTAAAGCGTCTACTCATGTCATACTAAAATAGAACGTTCTTCATCCATTAAAGCACTTTAAAGTCTTGGTTTTTCTGAATCGACGCATGCGGGTTACAAGGCGCGAGGCCCGCCTCGCACAAATCCAGACTACACGAAAGATAGTGATTGGTTTCTATAACTGCGAGGTACGCGTAAAGCTCTAATAGAATTAATTTGTATCATCTCGTGGGGTGCGGCGACTTGTGACGAGGGGTGGATTTGCTTGGTTTTTCCACTCTGTAATTAATACTATCCGAGCTTTGCCAGTCTTATAAGGTACACACAAGATGCCTTTCTTGGAAATAACGAAACCACGTTTTCTGCAGGGTCCCATGATTTTCACGTAACTGTACTTGGCATCGGAAAGAGTTGTTATGTACCCCTCCCAAAAAGGCTCGATTTTCTTGGGCATTGCTACTGTGATACACCGTGCACTCTGATTATGTAGTCACTCACTACTGGTCTGTCACCTCTCGCCGCAATTCAGCTGTCGGTGTGATTCCTGACTCACATGATGACATTCAAATTCGTTATCAGAGATCGGAGACAACCCTGTATATAGGAAGTAAAGGGCACTATATCACAAATAATTAATTTTATAGGAGAGCTAAATAATAGGTCTCTTTACCATTATACCATATGGCACATAGTAGTGCCTACCATTTTCAACAGGCTAAATCGCTTAGGCCTATTATTGCGCGTAGGAGTTAGTGTTTTACAGCGCTAGAGCGCGAGAAATAAAATAAAACAATACAAACACCTCAATTTCCTAAGAAATGTACAGTACATAGTGCCCTTTAGGCCTACCTGTGGTGTAAGCATATGTTACAATCTGAGGGAAAGAGAATCTTATATTTTCTTTATCGTCATATTAAAAATATTTGTAATATTCAACATTGTCAATAAAAAATACGTTTTCAGAATATTTAACATGCAGTAATGAATGATTTTTAAAACGTATCAATATCATTGTCGATTACTTGGTGCAAACTTTGAATCAAATTCTACGTGTCGAATCTGAGGAAAGTAACATTGAAGATTACAAAACGTCATTTTGAGAAAAACAGCGATAAAGTTAAATTTTATTATTGGTGATGTGTAGTGTAAAATTCATCAAATCATGTCATTTAAAGTGTATAAACCGTTTCAGGCTGTTTCGGTCCATCTTTTTGGGTCACTTTTCATTTTTGGTACTAGGTCATTTGGCACAATAAGATATTTCGGTGTCACGTAATTTTTGGTACATCATTTTCAGTAATAAGCCATTTCTGTACCACGAAGTTTTTAGGTACAGCACTTCGGTCACTTGGGTCACTTTATCATTTCTGTCATTGCTTTGTTTCAGTCATGTTTCTTGGTCATTACTTATGAAATAAATTTAATTTAAATTACATTTCCTAGCAATGGGAAAAACAATTTGCAAAAGCAATAAAATTTCTCAGTAGAAGTAAAATGATTTCCTAGCAACGGAAAAAGCTATTTGCGAAGAAACGTAAGGCCTCTCCTCAACAAAAGATACATTAAGAACCAGGAACAATAATCGTGTCCATTGTGGAAAGATACGAGGACTACAACACCAGAGGACAATTTGGATGTTAATTTAAGGACACTCACCTACAAACTGAAGATCAACCCCAATGAGCTTGCGGCTGATAGTGATAGTGAAGAGGAAGAAATGGAATAATACCTACTCAGACAGTAAATTTCTGTGCAATTGCTTGCAATAAAAATAATTATTCCTTCCATTTCATTTTATTTTGAAAGTATATTGACCGAAGTTGGTACCAATAAGCCATAATTACCCAAAACGTTATTACCAATATGCAGTGAGCCAAAGATATAAATGACCGAAAAAGCGTGGCCCAAGTGTCAGGTACCCATATATCTGTTACCTATCTGTCTGTTTACCGAAAACGTGGGACCGAATCAGCCGCTAATCGTATAAACTCTAACTTTAATAAACTATGAGGCCTATCTAACCTTACCTGGGACACGCATATCAAACACAAATGCAAGAAAGTATTTTCCACTCTTCATTCACAAAAAAGATACCACTATCCAGCTAAATTAAAGCAGACGCTTGTACAGACTTTTATTATGCCACATTTCGAATATTGTCACGCTTTATTCAATGATCTCAGGCGGGATTTATCCCATGAACTGCAACGTGTTCATAATGCGTGTGTTCGCTTCATGTGTAATGTCCGCTAATACGATCACATTTCGCCTTCTTTCGATAAATTATTGTGGCTCAGGTTAAATGAGAGGAGAAAGTTACATTCCCTTTCTCTCTTATACCGAATTTTGCACACCTCAGCTCCCTCTTACTCATTTGTGCGACTCCACAATCTTTCTCGTTATCATAACTTAAATACTCGGTCACAATATGATAATACGCTAGAAATAACACCCCACACATCATCTCTTTATTCTTCATCTTTCACTGTTGCTACTTCTCGTCACTGGAATTCTCTGCCGCCTGAAGTCAAGGGCTGGCGAACTTTAATTTCTTTTAAATGTAAATTGGAATAATATCTTATGAGGAGTTGCCAGACCTAACGCATTGAAAATAAGTAATGCAATGTATTCTACTGTACTTATTTTTATTTTTTGTTTCTTATTTTTATTGTGTAATCATGTAAATCGAGTTTATTTATCACTTAACACCAATATGTATCCTACTGTGTTGTTTTTTTTATTATTACTATTAGTCTATTTTTTTATTCTGTACATTTTATTCAATTGTTTCCGGTTTAATTATGGGAATCCTACTTAACTTGTAATCTAATATTAATATGTATTCCAATGTGTTTATTTTTTATTTTTACTGTGTACATTTTTTATTGAATTATCGACTCCTGTTTTTGTGTGATTCGTATTTGATTCTAAGAACATTAATATGTATTCCACTATGCTTATTTTTATTTTATGAGGTAAATTTTTATGTAACTACCTATTTTGACCTTATTATGTACCTAAATTGTATCAGTATGTAATTACTTAATTTCGATCTAGTTATATGTTCAACTATGTAAGCAAGTTTTAGGGGAGAGTCGGGTAGTATCGGACATCGGGTAGTATCGGACAGTGCGTTTCTTTCATCTACCACCATATGGTAGTACTTGAATGACATGGTTACGTTTCTCTATGCGACATCACAGAAACGTAACCATGTCAATCAGGTACTATCATCGTGTGGTAGATGAAAGAAACTCACTATCCGATATTACCCGATGTCCGATACTACCCGACTCTCCCCTAATCCTGGTTCAGTGTAAGAGAAGGCCTTACGGCCTTAACTCTGCCAGGTTAAATAAAGTCATTATTATTATTATTATTATTATTATTATTATTATTATTATTATGTATTCTGATGCAGCAAAAGCGGTAAATTTGTATTCTGATGCAGAAAAAGCGGTCAATTTAATTGATTAAAAGTGAAAAATTCCATTTTTTGAATCGTTTCAGTCTACAATCTTCCCCTATATTCCGTCTTTGAATAATTGCAAACAGCTGCTTGTTAGGACGGGCCCACTGCGACATTCTTGCGCTGTTATCACGGTTACTTCCTGCTGTTCTTAAAACTTCACTTTCGTCGTCCTTTATATCCCCACCTGTTTGTCGTCATGTCGGTATCACTGCCGTAAACTCGCATATATTTGTTTCCATATCATTACCCTTTGTTTATACTTTCTTTGTCTACTCACTCGTGTTACTTTTTGTCTGTGTAATCTCTTTCTTGTCTTGAATTAGCCCCGGGCCTTGCGGTTTCTCCTCGCAGCGTCGCTTTCCCGATGTCGCGTTCCAATTCTCTTCTACAGATTTCCGAGAGGAGAGAATTACGTTACACAACAAGGCAATGCTTCTTATCTTGTGGGCGCTAGAACTTTCTGGAGTAGGGAATATAAGGTGCGTGAAGGTTATATCAAGTTTGTTAAATTGCTAGTTATAAAAATGTAATTGAATCAGAGTTTTACGGATTTAAATCAGTCTAATCTATTATAATAATAATGGTTCCCAAACTTTTTGGAGGCGCGAGATATTTGTTTGCGATCCCAATACCATATCGGTACATAACCCCATTCGAAAAATACAAATTCCTGTAAAATCTAAACCAAGGATTATACTCAAAACCAGTGGATAGGGTGATTGCACCATTAGTCAGCCTGTTAACAGTACTGTAATACACTAGAGTAGTTTCTGACAAGAAAACTATTTAACATTATTTCGTTTATCAATCACCATTACAAACAAATAGTCTAGTTTCGAAATTTCACATAACATAACATTATAACTACACTTTGTGGACTAAAAATAATACATTTTCCTAGTAGTAACAAATTCTCCACTATTCGGCCACAAAAATCCAGTGTCCAGCCAGTTTGAAACCAGTACTCAGCCTCTAAACCAAATTTAGGTTAAATTCAATTTTACTGTCAGAATATGATAAAATAAACATTATACATGTTCTTTCATTATACAGTATTACAAAAAAAATTATAAGGAATTGCAGAAGGCATTTC
Organism: Periplaneta americana; assembly: GCF_040183065.1. Lineage (NCBI taxonomy): Eukaryota > Metazoa > Arthropoda > Insecta > Blattodea > Blattidae > Periplaneta > Periplaneta americana. The sequence goes on along the minus strand of NC_091129.1, from coordinate 80,220,828 downwards.
TGAGGTAGACACTATTGAAACAGTATTTCTTTTACAAAAAAAAAAAAATCAGCAAAATTGACAGTGAAATTCTTTACCCGCTGCAATATTATACGGAAATGCATTAAGCTCAGTGCATTTGAAATGAAATTCGTTACCTAATAATGTCGGGGACTGCCGGACTTTATCACAATTCAAAATGAAATTGGAAAATTTTGTCTTAGTTAATGTTTTTTTAGGTATTGCTAGAAGTATTGATTTGTTTTTTTTTCTTTTTCTTTTTTAATCTAGATTAAAATTGCAAGTGTCTTGTTTAAGTTAGTTAATTAGTTAGGATAGAATTAATTATGATACTTTATCACTCATTTAAAGCTTGTGTGACTGCAACCTGTGTATATTTTTGTGTGGCTTTACTTTGTTTATAGTGTTTTTTTCTCGCTCTCTTTATTTCTTGTGTAGCTTTACTTTGTATATAGTGTATTTTCTTTCTGTTTATTTCTATTATTTTATTTGTATTCCTGGTGTTGTGGAAGAGAAGGCCTGAAGGCCTTAATTACAGCAGAATAAATAAATAAATAAATAAATAAATAAATAAATAAATAAATAAATAAATAAATAAATAAATAAATAAATAAATAAATAAATAAATAAATAAATAAATAAATAAATAAGTAAATAAATAAGTAAATAAATAAATAAGAAGTTCATCATTCCAAGCAGTACACAGTTGTCTTTAAATAATTGTCCTCTTCCTGAGATTCATCATCTGGATTAGCATTTGCATCTGAGATGAATGTAGATTTCCTTTTTTTTTTTTTTTTGTCTTTGCTATTTTTCATAAGAGATTTTCAATTCTCCCTCTCCTCTTTTCTCTGTTGTTTTAATTTTGTTTCCCCGATTTTGGTCAAGTTCTTTTTATGAAAGAACTCACGCCATGCTGCTGATGAAATAGTACTTGGAACTCTCTCTTTAACAGGTCGTTGCTTTTTAGTATTTGGTAAGGGACCTGGCGAGAACAAATGCTCTTCAAAATTTTGTCCATCTTGCAATATCCCTTACCAATGTTTAAATTATTTTGCCGAATCTCAAGCAAAGGTTCCACTAACGCCCTCTCTTCATACGGGTGAATCGGTCGTTTCACTCTTTTAGTCGAAGACATTTTTATTTATATCTGTAAAATGTATATTTAAGAAGCAAGTTGTAGGTAACTTCTCTTGAGTTCTACATTATTATTATTATTATTATTATTTTTACATTATTTTATTTAGATTTTAATATTTGAGATGGCGGCTGACTATAGGTTAATCAAGATACCAATAGTCAGCCTCTATCTGTCTTACTAGGCTGACTACTGGGTTTTATGTATTTAAACCAAAATACCATGGTCTGACATTAAAGGCCAGGCTTTAAGCCTGCAGATGACAGAAAATGGTCTTTAAACTCAGTGTGAGCCGTAGTTCCAGTAGTCATAATTCATTGAATTATTTACTTACTGATAGAACGTTGAAACCAGAATTCTGTCGCAGAGCTTAGACCTGTTTTTGGTCAAAAGAATGCAAGTATATTTCTAGGTTGAAAAAGAATCTTTTATACTTCTCATAGTACTTGCAAAGTCATATTTTTGCAATATAAGTTTTCGTCTATAACTGCCGAGAAAACAGAAGAGCGAAATTCCTTGAACTTGGAAATGATATCACTGTGCGTTTATTGCATACAATGGTCCAGATTTGAGAAGCTACTTTCTCAAAAATATTAATATGATAAATGTGTCTATTTTTTTCTTTTACTTTATATCTACTGCAACACATTTTATTTTTATATTCAGCGTTGTAGTGGGTCGCGACCCGCACTTCGGGAACCACTGGTCTAACTCTATGGAATTTTAACAGAGAGTAAAAGCCTTACTGAGTCTTTACCAAAAGGAATGTAGATCTCTGACATAGCACACGTTAAAGAAACTTGTCTCAAAATAAGAGTACTATAGACCAGGTTTATGAAACCAATACTTCCCTGTATAAAAATCAATTTTTATACAGTGATGTACCAAAAAATAGTAACAGCCTAAAAATTTCATATTCATTGCGGTCCGTCCGTCCGTCCGTCCGTCCATCCATCCATCCATCCATCCAACCATCCATCCATCCATCCATCCATCCATCCATCCATCCATGCATTTTCGTTTCTCAATTGCAATATTATTGCGAGACTAAATTTTGAGATACGTTTTAGGCTCTTGTCCCCCATGGTGAAATGTTCCAAAGTACCCGTCATCACCATGTTAGGAGCAAAATTGCGGTCTTGCTCTCTCAAATGGGGTTTGATGTATTCGGAGAAATTCATTGTATTTCTGATAACGGAAACACAAGGAGAGTGGATACCATTGCACTTGACCGGAAAAAGAAGTTGGGTTTCATAATTGATCCCTTTGAAACAGATTCCGAACAGCTCAAAAGGTAGACAATGAGAAAAAGGTCTACGAACCAGCAATATAATACTGTCTAGTATACACAGACACGAAGCTCAATACGTAGTGAATATGCACCCATAGATAGTTACTAACCACTAGGATCGCTACTATCGCCTCATCACAGACAATGCAAAATAGTACTGGCACAGTTTATTGTTCCTAGTACCCTTACAACTCAAGCTTCGTGACTGTATGTAGTAGACTGTGATAATACTTTAAATATATATATATATATATATAAAACTTGAAGACGCTGTCGTCAGATTAATGAACGGTAGCAGCGGAACTATCACTAAGGCTTATTAAAGCCTTCTCTGTAAATACTTTTCCATTGGCAAACACTTATATCACGAAGTGGGGTCTTTTTGTTTTCAGAGACTCTATTCAAAATTTTAAAAACCATTTATAAGGTATAGATCTATGTAATGCGAAAAAATACACCTGCAAGTTCATGAATAGCCACATTTCCACTTTCTCGTTCTTTTTGAAGAGCAGTGATCAACCTCGTTACTTGTGTTTATCTTGTTTTTGTACACTTTGCCTTTCATCCACCCCACAGACAAAAATAGGCAGGATTAAAATCTGGGGATCTCGTGGGCAAAGCACGTGACTACGGCGGCCGATCCATCGTTCGGAGAATGTGAGATTTAAATGACGTGTCACTTGAAGCCTAAAATGTACAGGAGCTCCGACCTGGTGAAAGAACATGTCCAGCCTTGCAGTGAAGGAAATTACAAACAACTGTTTCTCTATTTCTGTTGTAAACAGTACTCCCTTCAGATGATCTCAGAAGAGGGACACGTACTATTCCTTTGTACAGCTGTCAAGAAAAGTGACAGCACTTTTGAACAACCAATATATTCAAAGTCCACTTCGGATCACAGTGATATTACACGATGCTTGCGCTTGTAGAATCACATTTGAAGCTGTTTAGGAACTATTGTGTTTAAGCAGAAGTCATTCGCTATATGGATCTCGTAGAGCAGCGGTAGGTTGCTAGTTTAGTGATTGGAAGGTTGTGAGTTCAAACCTTGTTCAAATTATTTTATTTTGTTGTCGTTCGTTAGCAATATAAGTAATATTTACGTTATCATTTGCATTCTGTTCTTAAGCGATATAAATAATATTCAAGTTATCATTTATAATCTGTTATCGTTCTTTAGCGCTATAAATAATATCCAAACGAATGTTTTTTTTTATATTCCCGCCACTGATTTATCATATAATATCGTAGAGTAAAGCTCTTTATATTATATATTTTACATATTTGTATGAAGGTTTCTGCCACTATTGTGGTATCATCAGATACATATAATTTTCAATATGGTAACCTTGTCTGTGTTGCATTTGACTGTAATATAGTATAGTGGAATTATTAATACAGTATTAAAAGTGAATGTTAAAAGACTTAAATTTTAAAAGTTAAAAATTAAAAACATGTTCAAAAACACACTACGAGCCTACACTTACTTGTAAAGTCAACATTTTTGTATTATAAATTCATAATTAAAAGTCATATGCAATATTGTTTTATAATTCATTAATTTCATATGATTATATTTGAGTGAAAACAAGTTTACAAGTTTAGTTTGTATAATGTGGAACATTTTGCAGTTTATATAAACTATAGTATATTACGTGCCGTACCTATAATAAGTAATCAGTGTTTGTGTTGTTTTGATTGGTAATATGTGGTGTGTACGTATTTAAGTGATGTGAAGTATTCATTTACTGGATAAAAGTTCTAATAAATATCGTTGTTCTCTTATTCCGGTCTTGTATAATTTGATGGTGCAGCTTGCAGAACTACTGTCGAAATATTATCTGAAAAGAGAAAGATTTTATTGTAAAGATGTTATGATAAATTGTTAAATATATGTGTCTAAAAATGGACTCATTGTGCAATTAGACTTACGTGGTCATTTTAAGTGGTTTTTTTATAATGATGTTATTATACATATCGTCGTTGTTCCGGCAATGACTCTTAAGTGATATATTTATCGATTTTCAGATTTTTGTTCTATTAAATAACTTAAATACTGGGTGTTCAGTTCAAAATGTGTCATGGCTCGCTGTATGCCGTCATGTGTCTAGCCGATGAGCCTAGAGAATTCAATCTTCCTACACTTCCGCAGAGGTGTATAACCTAAGAGGCAGAAAAGTTGCCTAGCAAGTACGGCGTTCATTCTGAAGAGTACGTACCGATAATTACGGTAACGCCGGTAGTGGCAGGAATGTGAACTGTTTGGAAATACGTACTGTCGGGATATGGGGAGAGGGTTAAGACGATTACTTACGTATTTGTTGACATTAACTTCGACGGTCAACATGGACACGGAGCATTTGATTTGTGTTGTGGAATGTTACCGTACGCAACCGATGATAACAAATACCCTGCGTACGACTTGCCGGCGCAAAACACAGTTCGAAAGAGGTTATGGTAGCACACAGACCGTACAGACCGCCATCTGTTGCTACGACGTTCAAGTTATACCGTACACGTTCTCAAGTTCAGATTGAAGAACGCCTTAAATAATAGGCAACTTCTCTAACATATAAGCTGAAACTCGCTTCAAATCGGTGACCCAACAACAGTGACGTCATGACACTTTGAAATGAACACCCAGTAGTGATATTACAAATAATAAAGTCTTCTATATGTAATTATATTTCTTTCTTTCGAAAATGTAAGAATTTACAATCTCCTATGCACTACTGCATAGAAGAATAAATGTTTTTTTTCTTTCTACTGAAAAATTTCATATTTTGCACATAGGAGTTATTGCAGGAACAACGGCGATATATGTTGGAAGTGGTAGTGCAGATTATGAAACTTCTGTCGAAAAGTTATCTAAAATTAGAAAGGTTATTGCAAGTCTGTTATGTAGATTGTTATAGAGATGTGTTTTGATAGATTGGTGTGCGAATTAAACATACATAGTTATTTTTAAATGGTTTTTACGATGAAGTTGTCGTGGATTTAAATTAAAAGTGAATTCGGTGTTATCTCAAATAAAAGGAGAAGTATGTTTTATTAGCATTACAAAACTGAACTTATTAAATGCAGTTATTAATGTAATAAGTAATGAATCTACATCCATTATGTACTATGTTATCCATTGCTACACATAACTTCATGACTAATAGCACGATTGAAATAAATGTGGTCTCGTAATATGCGATCATGAACTTGATGGAGTCCTGCGTCGACTGATGGCTATTTTGGGCGTGAGCGAAAATTTCCGGCCAGTAGCCTATGTTTCGCGGCTCCGTTATGCTAACGCACTGATTTTGATACCAAACGAAAGACCCACGGCTGTTATTCCTGCACAGCTACACCCAGATTTTTCTTTCTTCATTGATTCCGATTTACAAGGCAATGCGAAGTAGACCGGTGGACATTAAGGGCCTCTCAGGTTGCGTGGTTAGCACTGCATATGACCACCGCTGGTACAACATAGTAGAAGGGGCTATCAACACCGATAGGTTTCACCGATAATTGACCCATGAACCGCTTCGATTGGAAGTACGTACATTATCCAGTAAGTTAGTAAGTTATGGCATCATACAGATTATATTCATAGTTATTAATAATACCTATCAGCGTATTCCGAATCTCACCGGTCCGGTGGCATCAATGACGTCACGTTGCAGCGAAATAAGGAACAAAACTGCTGGAAGGATCGATGGCTGTCATGGCGACTGTACAAATTGTTGTCTGTGCTAAGCTAGCAAAATTTTGCGAAATTTTCGTGTTGCCATGTCGTTCAAAGAAATGAGAGCATAAACAATTTATTTCTTGAACCGGTAGTAATAACTGGTCCGTTGACATGTTCGCTCATAAGCCATTAACATATTGTTTTTACGTTGTGCTCATTACAAACACTACAGCAGAACTAAAGCAGAACACACCGCCATGACACACAGTGCACGATGTCATTCGTCTGCTAATTTCCGCCCTATACAAGAACCAATCAGATTCACTGATGGCGGCTGATGGAGACTTCCACCACCTCTGCAAGTTGATGGCACCGGTGCGACACCCGTGGAGCATCAATGACGTCATCGGTGGAATTCGGAACACCCTGATGCCATCGGATTGCTCACCGGTGAGATTCGGAATGCGCTCTATGTTCACACATTTGCGCCCTAGTAATACCTGAGTAGCATACTAGGTGGCGTTGTAGACGATGAGCTTACCACTTGTCCCTCTGCCTCCTATCGGCAAATAAGTGTAACTAAATTCCTTGTAGGTACTGAAACTTTTTTGACACTTCAGTATTATTAATTCAACAAATACAGTCCAAAGTCATTTGCAGAAATTAACTCAATGGTGTACAAAGTGGAGGGTTAAAATAAATAAGAAAACACAAATGTAGTATTTTTCACAAAAAGAAGACCTTTAATACCACCTTCATTACAAATTAATAACAAAGATATACCATATGCAACAAACACAAAATATCTCGGAATAAAACTTGATAGAACATTAACATGGCAGTGTCATATCAGTTTTATAAGGCAGAGAATATTACAAAGAATACATCAGTTGTATCCCCTGCTTCCTCTGCGGTTCTGAAACTTTAACAGAAAATTCAGTTGTACAAATGTCTCATTCCTCCAGTAATGCTTTATGCAGCGCCTGCTTGGGGGTCTGCAGCAAAGACATTTATTTATGTATTTATTTATTTATTTATTTATTTACTTATTTATTTATTTATTTATTCATTTATTTATTTATTTATTTATTTATTTATTTATTCATTTATTCATTTATTTATTCATTTATTCATTAATTTATTCATTTATTCATTCATTTATTCATTTATTTACATATTTATTTATTTATTTATTTAACAGGGCAAAGCCCCAATTACAATACACAGTAGAGATATTTGTTTAAAAAAGTATAGAATTGCATATAACATGAATAAAGAGATAAAACAGATACAAATGCAAGCTACGATTAATAAAATTGAAAAATGAAAAATAAAAAAAAAAACAAATAGATACTACGTAAATAAAAGACACAGATATAGATATAAATGAAAAATACCAAATAAAAATAAATTAAAAAGAGTTAAGTATAGATATCATAGCCAAAAATGTAAAATGTAGCTATAATTGGCAAATTACAGAGTAAATATAACATTATGTTAATAAATTCAATATACAGTATTATATAGTAGGCCTAATAGGGTTAAGTAATTTATGTAAGAAATTCACTACTACAGAACATGTGTTACAATTAGTAGGATATCTGATTATAACTGTAACTACCATGCAACTAGAATTTAACATATCATGAAACTATTGCTATATAATACTTTTTCTTGTACATATTGTACGGTAACGAAAAATCTAAATTCTGATTATTTGATAGTTGATTGTAAGTTCGAAGCATTAATAAAAGTGGAGACATTTTATGAGATTGTGTTTTTGATGTCTGTAAATAAAAGAGAGATCGCTTTCTCAAATTTGAACAAATACATTTGTTGTGCTCTGCGACTACTGAGAGATGGTACATTAAATTCAACCAGTATGGACTCATAAGATTGGAATATGTTGTAACATTAATGATTTTTCATATATAGCAGTTTTAGGATTTTATTCTGTACTCTCTCTAGAATGACCGAGTGCGAGTGATAGTGAGGATTCCAAACTATAGATGCGTACTCTAACTTACTTCGTATTAAACTATTATATATTTTAAGACAGTTTCAACAATCCTGAAAACTTTTGAGTTTCTGTAGATGAAACCTACCAGTTTGAAGACTCTATTCGCCATTGTTTTTATACTGTATGTGTTAAAAAGGATAGTTCATGAGAGACATACTTCCAAAGATTGCAAGTCCTTCAAAATAAATTTGGCAGAATAATTTCTGAAGCATATTACGACATTCGCATTGTCCAATAACATGATGATCTTGGTCTTAAGTATATCACACAAGAGATTCAACAGACAGTCAGCACTTCCTACCTTCGAATTAGTGAACATTTCAATCCAATTATCTCAAATTTAGGATATTACGATACTCGAAATTTCAAGTACAAAATGCCTAAACAAATTTTAATAACTCCATGAATAAATAAAAACACCTGGTAACATGACCACTTTATCGGATTACGGTGAAGTGTTATCATCCCGTGATCATATCCTCTGATGTGTACTTCATGGAGCAGACGTGAGCGAGAGCCCGAAACTGTGTTCTACCATCATTGAAGAGAGTGGCTGAAACCTTTCTATCTATGTTCTGACTCTGGAACTATGGGTTAATTAATTAATTAATTAATGTTGACTAAGGAAACAAAGGATATTGAGAGAGACAGACAGACAGAGAAAGAATGTTACGTAGGCCTACCTGCTTCCTGGTGTTTTCAGCAGCCTGTCACACAATGTTATTGAAATTTACATATTTAAACATAGAGCCTTACCTCCAAGAAAACGCACGGCCCGCTGTAAGGCAGCTAGCTGTTCAGCCCTGCCTCCACGTACAATTCGCACGGGACAGATCCATCCACGTTAAGACTCGCGGAGCACGGAACGGTCTGATGGACGGCGTCACATCACCACCCTACGTGAAGCGCCGGCTCTAATCTCTCCGCACACCACTGAGCCAGAATTAGGAGGTGACGTGTGTCTGACACTTCATCGCATTGCTAGGCAACAGGAATCCCACTTCTCGCGTTATATGTATGTCTTACGTTTTGTGGTAACAATGGGGACTTCTTTCGATTCCAGGAACGGATGACTCCCACAGCACGTCAGATTTGTTCATGTGTATGTAAAAACTTGCACTTGGGTAGAAAGTCTCCATTCACTGAACATACTTCAAGGATCATTGTTAAAATCTTGACTCCCGTTGAATTATCAAATTTCGACGACTATTTCGTGAAAGTTAAGGTAACGCGCTACGGAGTTTCTGTAATTTTTACAGTAATTTAAATTGGATCTTCTTGAAAATTATTTATCAGTTAGATATTGCTAAAATAGAAGTGCATTTTTTAAATTATTATGTTTGAAAATATATTCAAAATTATTCAAATATTTTAAATTTAAAATCATTATTATTAGTGAACATTTATCTAGACCTCACATAAAGGTAATCAATTTTCTGAAATGCGGGATGAGCAGGATCCGTCTATGCTTAACACATAACAAATAATGAAGAAATTATTTGTCACATTTTATTGGCTTGCACGTTTTCGGCTCGAAGGAGCCATCTTCAGAAAATTATGCCGGGAATACATAATTAGGCCTATAAGCTAAAAGTGATTAAAAAGTTAAAATTGGATGAAAGCTTATATAAGCTGTGATCAATAAAATCTATACTGATAATAAATCTGTAGCCGAAATTTTTCTGGTAATTTTCGATTTTCCAAAAATAATTGGTCCTAACATATATAATTAACCACCCTGAAACCGAAAATCGCTTTTTTGAAATTTTTGTTTGTATGTCTGTCTGTCTGTCTGTCTGTATGTTTGTTACCTTTTCACGCGATAATAGCTGAACGGATTTCGATGAAAATTGGAATATAAATTAAGTTAGTTGTAACTTAGATTATAGGCTATATGGCATTCAAAATACATTATTTAAAAGGGGGATTATAAGGGGGCCTTAATTAAATAAATCGGAATATCTCGCTTATTATCGATTTTTGTGAAAAATGTTACATAAAAATTTCTTCACAAATCATTTTCGATAAGTTTTATTCTTTCAAAAATTTTGATAGGACTCATATTTAATGAGATAAATGAGTTTTAAAATTAAAATATCTGCCATCTAAGGCTGTGTAATGAAATAAACAAATGACTTCGTCTATAAGGGGCCTTGGTCAACAACAATCGAAAGCTATGAATCATAGCCTAAAGAAAATGTTTCTGTGTTCGTATGAAGCAATATCGGAAGCTAAATTAACCGATTTGCATAATTAATTATTATTTCACCATTGGAAAGTGTAGTTTCTCTGTATAGACATAATGCTATAATGTTATTACAGTAACTTCTGAATGAATTGAGGACAGGTAAGATTAAAATAGCTTCTTATGCACAGAAAACTTGATAGGCTATTCTGTGTATTTGTTTCCTGTATTTCTTAAAATAATGTTTATCTCAGAGAATTAACGAACAACAAGAGTGTATTGATTTAGTATGCAGTAATAATATGTTAACTTAGCACTTCATTATTTTATAATCCAAATTTTAACTATGCTCAATTGAATCGAGTTAAAATACATAAAATACATATGCATTAAATGCAATGCAAAAAATTTGGGTAATGAGCCAAGCAGATTATGTTGCCCTGTTGTAAAATAAAATTTGTTCCTCCTGAGATTCAAGAGCCCCCATAACAAATTAAAAACTTGCTTATCGGTGTACATCCGTTATCAACACATTTTTATACAATGTAATATAATGTAATATAATATAATATAATATAATATAATATAATATAATATAATATAATATAATATAATATAATATAATATAATATAATATAATTTAAGTTATTTAAGTTATTTGAAGGGTTCAGATCCATAGTGGGCCAAGCGCCATTTACTGAATACGTAGAAAACAAGAGTCAAAATTAAGTTATTATCATAATTTAATGGAAACATATTATAACAAGTAAAATAAAGTATACACATTAAATGTAAATGATGTCAATGTTCATTGAACTATGGATGCATGTAATAAAAATTAAGAAACATGTTAAAGGAATTGTCATTGTACGAAATGAGTGCTCTCTGGACCAAAATGATTCCATTTTAATTATTTAAATATAATTTAAATTAAGTAACATATTAAACGGTTTATCCTTCTATCAAACACGAATATTCCCTGAATCAAATGTCCTATTTTAATTATGTAATTATTTTATATTTATTTCTAACGGGTGCAGCGGAGCGTACGGGTACGGCTAGTATTAAAATATAAATGCTATTCTGATTATAATTTGCTGAACCATCTGTGACTTAGGCTCCAGTATGTTGTCTTGAATGGAGACAATTCAAAATCGTGTGTGTAGTAATGGTGGTTCCGGAGTCTATGATGGTAGAGAAGCAACTGTTCTATTTTAGCAGACTCATAACTTGCTTATTCTTCACATTGTATCACATAACACCCATGTACCAACCCCCTTTTGTATATGTATTCCCAGGCATAATTTTCTGAAGATGGCTCCTTCGAGCCGAAAACGTTCAAAGCAATAGAATGTGACAAATAATTTCTTCATTATTTGTTACGTGATAAGCATAGACGGATCCTGCTCATCCCCCAATTCAGTGTATTAGCTTATCGGTTCTCATCATGTCTCTTAAATTTTCTGAAAGTTTAAAATGAAACTAAGACACCCCATAACAGTGATGTTAAAGCAAGCGCATTTTTCTGACCTTGACGATGTCAACGGGTATTAAGTGCTAGGTATTGAAGGAGGAAGGATTATGTATACGAATAGGCAGCCTGTTGGATTAAGAAAACAGTGGTGTAAAAGCTTCAAACGAACGTGAAATTTTATATCGTTATTTTTATACGGCTTCTTTCTGTCTCATATATTCTATATTGTCTGTGAAACAAAATTACTAACACCAATTATTATTTCTTAATATTGAAGTAGTGTTTTAAACGTCAATAACATAATAAACAGTTAAGAAGGAATATTCACATAAATTCCATACTAGTACAACTATACTTTTATTTTTTTTAGTTGGTTATTTAACGACGCTGTATCAACTACTAGGTTATTTAGCGTCGATGAGATTGGTGATAGCGAGATGATATTTGGCGAGATGAGGCCGAGGATTCGCCAGAGATTACCTTGTATTCACATTACGATTGGAGAAAAACTCGGAAAAAACCCTACCAGGTAATCAGCCCAAGCGAAGATCGAACCCGCGCCCGAACGCAACTTCAGACCGGCAGGCAAGTGCCTTAACCGACTGAGCCACGCCGGTGGCTACAACTATACTGTACTAAGTGAATGAAACGCATTATTCATAAATAAAGTGATATCCCAAAGAAGGAGATTGAGTATGACATGATAAGCTGGAATTGATATTGATGGTATTTCTAGCCTAGTAAAAGTAATCAATAAATTAATCAAAACAATATTGTAGTACAAAGCAAAGTTACCTAGGTTATGTTTCAACTGTAACTAAGATTACATAACAAAACTCTTATCGCATTATGCTTTTAAGATGATAATGGTGCTCAACTTCCTATCATCAGAATATTAAATTGTTTCCTCTAAATCTGCTGATAGAGCTGACGTTTTTGCAACACATGGACACATATGTTTTGTTTATGATATAACAGTACATGCTTTGTTAATTAATTTCCTAAGAAACCTTATACATTCAAATATTTTCAAAATTTGTAATACACTATCTTCAATATGATAATAAATAAAAGTCACTGTTACAGTTGTATGATCATACAAGTGTAGTATTGACTTTTACTTATTACTTACTTATTTATTGGCTTTTAAGGAACCCGGAGGTTCATTACCGCCCTCACATAAGCCCGCCATTGGTTCCTATCCTGAGCAAGATTAATCCAGTCTCTATCATCATATCCCACCTCCCTCAAATCCATTTTTGTATTACTTTATCATCTACGTCTCGGCCTCCCCAAAGCTCTTATGCCCTCCGGCCTCCCAACTAACACTCTATATGCATTTCTTCATTCGCCCATACGTGCTACATCTCAAACGTCTGGAATTAATGTTCCTAATTATGTCAGATGTAGAATAAAATGTGTGCAGTTCTGTGTTTTGTAACTTTCTCCATTCTCCTGTAACTTCATCCCTCTTAGTCCCAAATATTTTCCTAAGCACCTTATTCTCAAACAGCCTTAACCTATGTTCATCTCTCAAATTGAGAGTCCAAGTTTTATAACCATATAGGACAACCGGTACATAACTGTTTTATAAATTCTAAGTTTCATATTTTTTGACAACAGACTGGATGATAAAAGCTTCTCAACCGAATAGTAACAGGCATTTCCCATATTTATTCTGTGTTTAATTTCCTCCCGAGTATCATTTATATTTGTTACTGTTGTTCCCAGGTATTTGAATTTTTCCACCTCTCCAAAGTATAAATTTCCATTTTTTTATATTTCCATTTAGTACAATATTCTCGTCTCGAAACATAATCATATACTTTGTCTTTTCGGGATTTACTACCAAACCTATTTCTTTACTTTCTCCAAGTAAAATTCCCGTATTTTCCCTAATCGTTTGTGGATTTTCTCCTAACATATTCACGTCATCCGCATAGACTAGCAGCTGATGTAACCCGTTCAATTCCAAACGACTTCTACTTATTATCGTATTGCATCAATGATCATGTAAAAATGTTGACCATAGCATTTCTCAATATATTATCTACAGTAATAAATATTTACTATATATTAGATTTACGAAAACATTGTTTCAGTATCTGTAAGGCTACAAAATGAACATAACTTATCTGAAAATGTCACTTTTCCGTAAATAAGTTGAGAAAATATTCCTTTTCAATAAAAGCAAGCTTGTGAAAATAAGCATTAAAATTAAAACTTACATTCTTATAATGTACTTATACTTCTCAAACAAATCTAAAAATTAACATGGATACAGTTTTAATAAGTTCGCTTCCCTTTATCCATTGAATCAGTGCTGACCATTCCTGTACATAGCTCGACCAAGCGGCATAGGCCTATACTCCTCTTTCGTCTGTCTCTTTCCTTTCCGTTGTAAAGCGCTCAGGCTTTCCTGAGCTCTAAAGCGCGCGCTTGCGCCTATGGGCATCAGTTGACATGACTGCCCTATAATGAAATGGCTAGTTGGTTTTTCCTTGGTCGATATACGACGTTGGACAATAAAGTAATGAGACTGGTTTAAAAACACTTTACTTAAATTTTAACCAACTACAATGTGATCACCTTCAAAGTAATTCCCTTGAGAATGCACACACTTATTCCAACGTTGCTGCCACTGCTGGTAGCAGCTGTGAAACTCATATTTTGAGACACTGTTTAATGTCTCGGTTACGGCCTTTTGGACATCTTCTGTTGTTTGAAAATTTCCTCCTTTCACAATAAGTAATAAGAAAAAATCTCTTGAGGCAAGGCAAGGTGAATATAGAGACTGCGGCAGTGTTGAGACAGATGAGCAGCCACATTTGTCCATTTATCTCGCTGTTGACCGGTGAGATTCATTGGACCGATTTTTTACAAAAAAAATTTCTCATGTCCAGGCCTTCAGTTAGAATGAGGCGAACAGTTTCTCGATTCATGTTCAATTACTGTGCTATCATTCTGGCTGTCAATCGCCTATTAGTTCGTACAACTTCTCGTATTCTGGCAATGTTCGGTGCAGTTGTTAGTGTTCATCTTCAACGTTGCTTCTGTACTCGGCAAACATTTTATGCGATCGGATATGTTTTTCTCTTGACATCACTTCAGTTCCAAAAGCCTGCTGAAGGTTTCCATACGTTGTCGTAGAATTTTCACCGAGTTCCACGCAAGCGCGATATTATGCGATTTTATTGTATTGACGAGCAGCAAACACAACTCCACCAAATGAAGCAGTTACTCCACACTTACGGCTTGCGGGGTGGTGACAGTTGGAATTCTGGTGAAGGAAGGACCAAGGTCAAACATATCTCTGGTAAGAGGCTGCAGGGTTGCTTCATCAGGTTGGAAAAAAATCAGTCTCATAGCTGTTCATAAGTGGATTACAAATATCTATAGCGCATAGCTATAATAGAAAGCGCATTCACTTTCTCAAAATTAATAGGTTACAAATGGGATTGAAATAAACATTTTTGAAAAATTAGCAAATTAGTATTTGAGAAAATAAACTTATACAGTCAGTATACAATAAACCGTTTAATAAGACTAGGCTAAATACGTAGCATGAATATTATAATAATGTTCAAATATATATGCATTTAGTGTATGATTTGCTTTATATATATATAAGTTATATATATTACCATCAGGCTTCCTCTTGGTGACAAAAATAATTCATCACGGTACAACAAATTACAAAACAATAAGAATAGACAATATATTTTGGTATTGTCTATTTTTTAAAGAGCTTTTCAACAATTGGGTTATGTAGCGTCAAAATTCAAATTTGGTGGTAGCGCTAAAATTAATTTCATTTGTTTTCGTTTCTCTTTAGGAAAAAAATCATTTAATTGTTTCGTATTGCCTGAGGATTTTCCAGAAATCTCAACCTAAGTATTTACAATAATGGACTAAAAGATATCTCAAAAAAAAATATTGCAATTACTGGTTGGGCATGATAGTAATCATTATCAATAATATAATACAACAAATTTTCACAATTTGGGATATCTGGCCGAAATCTACGGCTGACCACTAGGATCCAGAATACAAAGCAGAGGTTCAATGAAAAATATAATATCACTGCGGAGAGAATACGGAACAATGATAAATTTAAAAATAAAGTACAATTTGATTTCGGAGAAACATGAGATGAAAATACATTAAAGAGTAATGAAATGAAGTGAAAAAAATTACATAGTATTATACAAATGATTGTGTAAAATGGATAATGAATCTCTCAATACCATTAGACATATTTTGTTAATGTCCTCATTAGAAAATTTAAGAGAAAGGAGAATGGTTTTGATTAACTTAAATGAAGTTCCCCTAGCGCCAAAAAGAAGTCCTTTCAGTTCCCATGTATTAATATTCATTTTGTACCTTTCACTGAAGTGAGGAAATATAGATTTCTTTTCATCTTTAACGTTATTGGCTTGTTGATCATCCTTCTCAAAACGGCCAGTGGGGTCAAGAATGAGGCTTCTGAAAATAGTAACTTACTAATGCTGATATAAAATCATGAAACAAATGAGCGCACAATTTATTTATTTATTTATTTATTTATTTATTTATTTATTTATTTATTTATTTATTTATTTGTTATATTACCGGTTGTTCTTTATGGTTGTGAAACTTGGACTCTCACTTTGAGAGAGGTACATAGGTTAAGGGTGTTTGAGAATAAGGTGCTTAGGAAAATATTTGGGGCTGAGAGGGATGAAGTTACAGGACAATGGAGAAAGTTACACAACACAGAACTGCATGCATTGTATTCTTCACCTGACATAATTAGGAACATTAAATCCAGACGTTTGAGATGGGCAGGGCATATAGCATGTATGGGCGAAACCAGAAATGCATATAGAGTGTTAGTAGGGAGGCCGGAGTGAAAAAGACCTTCAGGGAGGCCGTAGATGGGGAGATAATATAAAATTGAATTGAGGGAGGTGGGATATGATGATAGAGATTGGATTAATCTTGCTCAGGATAGGGACCAATGGCGGGCTTATGTGAGGGCGGCAATGAACCTCCGGGTTCCTTAAAAGCCAATAAGCAAGTAAGTGAGTAAGTAAGTAAGTATTTATGTACTTATTTATTTACTCAATTATTAAATTTATTACTTTATTCATTTATCCATTTATTTATTTATTATTTATTTATTTATTTATTTATTTATTTATTTATTTATTTATTTATTTATTTATTTCAACATTCTCATGTATTTACTGCTCTGTATTCAAACATACAACTGCTAGCATTTCCTAAGAATATGACACAAATATATGCCTAAATATCTGCTACATCTTAAATATTTACAACAATGAATAGCCTATCCCCTATTCTCCCTCTATATTTTCCTCTGCTTACCCTCTAATTTCGCTCTATTTTCTTCTCCATCTTCCGTATGTTTTTCCTCTATTTTCTTCTCTATTTTCACCTCTTTTTCTCGTCTATTTTGTCCTCGATTTTACCCTCTATTTTCCCTTTATTTGTTCTTATCGATATTCATAAATATTTGCAACAAAACAGTAAAACAATTCCCAAATTAAAGTGAAAGAAATATACCTTCTAATATGTTATTATTATTATTATTTTATTATTATTATTATTATTATTATTATTATTATTATTATTATTATTATATCAATAAATATTATCCTAAGCCTGTTTAGCCATAGGAAGATTTAAAAACAACGTAGGTTCAATGTAATTATATAAGTTGACATGTAGACCTAAGAAATAAAATTAACATATCATTAATTAAGTTGGCATGTAATTAATTAAGATGGCTCTTCATTACTTAAGTTGATAATGTTTGGGTTAAAAGAAATAGATTTACTTGTAATTTATATTTACTTTTCTTTAGGTATTTACTAAAGATTATTATTTTATTGGTCCTACAGAATATAGCCTATCTGTTATGGTAACAATTAATATTAGAGGAGAAAAATTCGCTCCGGCGCCGGGGATCGAACCCGGGTCCTTGGTTCTACTTACCAAGCGCTCTAACCATTAACGTCGGCGTAGCTCAGTGGTGAGAGCACTTGGTAGGTAGAACCAAGGATCCGGTTTCGATCCCCGGCGCCAGAGCGAATTTTTTTCCTCTAATTTTAATTTTCCTTTAGGTAGCCTATAGGCCTACTTTTTTTTAAAGATATAGTTTTATTTAGGCTAACTTTTACGTTTATTTTATCTTATGCACCTCTGCCACTGGGAGTATACCTGATTTCAGTGGGAATAAATGCATACGAATACTGAACTATACTTACCAGAAAGGACGACAGGGTATTGGTGATGTAGAAAAACTAGATGTAATATCTACTACTTGTGAGAATCAATCCTTTGAGTTTGGATCCGGTCGTCATGGTAATGGACAAACGCTTCTAAAGCGTCGCGGAATTGACGTCATTCCTTTGTTGCCAGGTTAATAGCGATAGTTGCTGCTGTGAGTTAACTTGTTGGAGAAGTGGAAATTGATTAGGATCGGAATCGTGGCCGTCGGCTTGCTCCTATAAAGAACGAGCTCCATAAAGATGCTGTATGTGCTATGAACGCAGTTTTACGACGGTCCGTACTACCGAGTAAATTAGAACCAGCTTATGCTGTAAAACAGGGCCTTACTGGGCTTAAACTGGGAAATCGTGTTTCAGAAGTCTTCTTAACAACATCACACTCAGAATTTAATATTGTATAGCCTTATAATACGGAATAATAAATATATTATAGACCTACATGATACATTATACTGCACTTCATATTGAGAATGATCAATAAAAAGCAGACAAACTTTGATAATAGTCAGTATTCATTTCAAAGTAACATACGTATATTTAAGAGCAAAAAATGCAGCGAGAATTGTAGGCCTATTTTGACGTAAGATTCATGTGAAAATATAAAATAGTAAATCTTTGTTTTCTTTTGATTTTTTCTTTTTCTTTCTTTTTTTTTTTTTTTCGAAAATAGCCTATACTTGCTCAAAACGTTTGTTAATATTACACTTAAATTTTTAGAAATAGGCTAGTATCATCGAAAGAGTGATTTAACGTGATTTCGACATCATATTAAAGAGTTTTCGCATCCTCGATGATGGCTAAACGTCTAACGCTATGTTGACGTCAGTAGTGACGTATATTCATTTTCGTTAAACTTCGGAAAGAATCGAAAGGGATCGGTGCAGGTATTCCTTTAACGTAAAGTTCTTGTTTGTTGTTTCTATTATACGATATTTCACTCTCCGTTAACATTTATCATGTCGTAGTTCCTATGGTAATCAATCGGTCTGTAATTCGTTAAATTTATAGCTCAGCGTCTTAGGAAAGGGTAGAAAAAATTCGAAATATAATTTTTTTAATAGAGGAAGAAATACTGACTTCCATATGATCTGTTCAGAATAGACATTTAGGCTATACCTTCAAAAGTTGGTAAGCGGCAAACTTTGTTATTTTTTACTTTAGATGAGGAGTCAAAGCGAAGGGAGTGTTGAGGAAGAATGGAAATTACTTTTAAAAGTGGTCGGTACTCAAAATCTTTATTCGTTTCTGAGTTACGGCGATTAGCGAAGTACACACGACTCAACATTTCGTCTGTTGGAATCTCAACGAAAAATTCTTTCCCGAACTTTCTTGTACTTTTAGTTTGAATAATTTTTCCAACTTGAGCTGTTCTAAGTAGATAAATATCGTCCATAATGGTAAATGTCGAACGAGATGCCATGTTTTAATACCGAATCAGGCCGACTTAGTTTCTTCACGTTATCTGCCTATAAATAGTGCGGTCTACTATTAAAATAACGTGAGGTGAATGGTCTGATTAGCTCTTTCGTCTATGACGTCACCATAGCGTTAAGCGTTTAACGTACCAGAAGGGTGTGAAGGGCGTCCGTTACGTTAGAGCAATATATTTATAATAGTTATCGTTTTTTCCCCTGTCTTCCTTTGCTGTAAAGCATGTAGAGAACAATATTGTCTTACATTGTGTTCATTTGGAGAATTTTGATAAGTTGGTTACAACTATGGTTGTGGACGCAGAAAGTAGTCTTTTGTAGCAGGAAAGAAGTTAATACCCGCTTATCATCCCTTCCCAAAATACTTTCTTTTGGAATTATATCCCATTTCTCTACGTGTTTTATTCTGGTGACCAAACACTTGGAAGGATTTTCTTCCAAAAGTGTACGGAGAAAAAATAAGTTTATATCCTTTGAGCCTAAGGGATGCGCACGTATTGCGGATGTCAATACTGAAGCCCAGCAACATTGCGAACCAAGTGGGCATACTGACGAAAGAATTGAAGTGCGTTATTGATGTTTTCAAAGTTCTGAGGCTTGTAAGCAATTCTTGGAATACTATCTAAAACAGATTCCCTCCTTTTATCAGTAAGTTGTGAATTGTTTAAGATTCAGGTAGGTTACTCATAACTTACAAGTATTTTAAGGGAACTGGGTAGTACTGCCTATGCGATTAAAAAATTTCAGTACAAAAGTTTAGTTCAATATTTCTAGGCTTTTAGTGCTCAGATTAGAATAAAAATTTCCATGCTTATACAATCAATCATTCTGAATTCAGGGCTATAAAAGACAACTAATTAGTTTCGTAACCAAGTGTAAAAGAAAGGTCCTAACTGATAACCTGTTTTCTCACCTTGCTAAGTGTACCTCATTCTTCAGATGCACATTACTTGCTACAATTTTCACTCATGTGCCTTGTATATTTTTTAATTATCTAGTAATGTATACGGTAAATTCTAAAGCAAAATTTAATTCAATATTTCACCCCTAGTGAAACAGAAAAATATTGAACTTTAACATTTTTTTGCAAATTTTTCAATGCATATATATTTTTTTGTCGTGTTATGTGTGTGATATTCTTAAACCCATAGGTCTACAAAGTAGAACACAGGCTGCAGAAAACAGTGAAAAAATTTATGTGAATTGATTGAGTAGTTTAAGATAAAAATGCTCTTAAGTTTGAAAAATGTCAACTTGTAAAAAACTGCATTAAAAAAAAGAAGGATGTATGAATTACATGCACTATCAAATTTCAAGAGGCTATTTAAAGGGCTTATCTGCAGAGCTACCCCCCCACAATATTTATATTGTTTTAAAGAGCAAGTTTTGTACTGTTTTTAAAACACAAAATAAAAATTCGTAATTTTGACCTCTAATCACTACCTGGTTTCCACGGCTCTGCTTCCAAATAAGATGTAGTAACTGATATTTTACCAAATGCGTTCCAACAGAAAATTTCAATCTGCAGGACGAATATAAGCAAAAAACTAGATTGATAGACACTGACTTACATAGCGTATAGTATTTGAACAACAAAGCAATCACAATATGTGCGATTGTAGCAAAAAAGATCAGCTATTTAGAACAGATAAATGTAACATTCCGCTCTTTAATGTACCAAAAGTTTCAATAGCACAAACTTCGCCAATTATAGCTCACCTTTGATCAGTAAATTAAAGGAATTATATCACTCTTATATTGTATAATATTGTTCTTAGATTTTGTGAACTGATGTTGAGTTTATTGTTGATCTAAAACCACAGAAATGCAGAGCCCTCACAAGGAAAAAAGCTCAGTCACTTAAATCTCGTCATTTTACAGTTAAGGTTGATTCACAATAAACCGAGAATGGAAACTAAAACAATTTAAAAGCAAATAAATAAGCAAGAATAAAACTCATTAAACAAATACTGAAACAAAATCGGACATAAATAAAAAAGTAAAGATTAAATAAAATAAAAAATAAAAAACGAACGAGAACGGAAATAATGTTAAAATGCATTTAAATGTGAGCATTCACAATAGTTAATTGTCAATGATCACATTTAAATACATTTATTTTAACAATACTTCAGTTCTCGTTTTCGTTGTCATTTCCGTTCCCGGTTTATTGTGGACCAGCCTTTAGAGTTCAAACGCGAGTGCCGGGGAAATGTATAGAGTATCTGACTCAAGACGGTCATTAATTGTTTCATGCATCACGCACAACACAACTAGAGGTGGACGCACTATACTTTTCGTCGTTGAAATTCTCTAACTCGTAGCACTGGTACTTTAGTTTAAGGGGAGAGGATGGTATTTTTTTAAACTTTTTCCTATTTGGTGTAAAATATCAATTTTATGTATCTAGAGAGGTCATGGCTGTGGCAACTCAACCAAATAAAATATTTTGAAAAAAAAAACTTGCGGGCCCAAATTTGAAAAAAAATATACCCAATGCAGGATTGTACTAAAACCGATATATATAAACCGTTTTTAAAGATAGATTCAAACAGAAAAAGCAAAAGCATGTTCTACAAACTGTCTCTAACAGAATTTTGATATTAGTTCCTACGTTTGTAAAATAAACAATTAAAATGTAATAACAATTTTCTGATTTCCTTTCTTGCAAACAAAATTCTGTTACAGAGAAACGTTTCCTAATAGTCTAAAGAATGTGTGTTCTAAATTTAATGCATGTATCTTTAATAGTTCAGAAATTATATCCATTTTTGTCTGGCAATGTAGCAAAAAAAAAAAAAATGAAGTTACTGGAAACCGATAAAAGCGGGGGTGTGATTTAAAAATCCATAGCGCAGAACGTTTAAAAATGACGTCTCAACATCCGATAAGGGCACAAATACCCACAAAATGCTATGCAATGCATTCCACACGTATCAAAGGGTATTTGAAAGAAAAAAAATTGAAAATTTAATTTACTGGAAACAGCAATAAAAGTGGGCGAGTGATTTAAAAATCCATAACGTAGGAAATTTAAAAATGGCAACCCAACATCCGATAAGGGTACAAATACCCACAAAATGTTATGCTATGCATTCTACACATATCACAGAGTATTTTGAAGAGATTTTTTTTAATGTACTCATTTTTCACCAAAAAATACTATCCTCTCCCCTAAGTAACGATTGAAAACGGTTAAAATAACAAATAGACATAGGTTCGGTGGACTGATTGATATATTACTTCATACGATGCGTCTGAGTGAAGAAACAAACATTTATAATACGCGCATCTCTAAAGCAGCGGTCTTCAGCACAGTGCACCCTCGGGCTAGCGTCTCTTACCCGCAGCGTGCACTGGCGTGTGTTCGAGGCTACTGGCGGGTATGCCTACTCCCTATCCCTTCTACACGACGGTGCATGTCGCGATACACTGCTTACCCGTTACCCATTTCAGCGAGTGCTGATGACCACTGCTCTAGAGGATATGCCATGGCACTTATCTAGAGTGACGTCTTCGTATGAATGTTTCGACTGCCTGAGGGGGTTCGATACTCGGGCCTTCCTTTCGTACTTTTTAATTTCGAACTTCGATAACAGGTGATTCTATAATATTAGAATTAATACTAATTTAAAATGGAAATACGCAATCCACCGTAACATCATGTTAATAAGAATGTTCCACAGCAATAACTGTAAAAGCTCGAATTCCACCGTCGGTAACCATTCACGGGTCCAATCTATTAAGTTCGTGAAAGCTAAATTGAAAGAAAGCGAAAGAATAATCAAATATAAAATGTTCCAGTAAGCAAACTAGCTGTGGATACTCACATTTAAATACATTTATTGTAACAATATTTCCGTTCTAGTTCTGGTTGTCGTTTCCGTTTCCGGTTTATTGTGGACCAGCCTTTATAATAAGAAATATGTAGAAACGCTTGATGATTATATCTTCACATATCCAGTTAATTATGCTAGCAAAACATAATCTACCCATAAGAGTGACTGACTCTTGAGATTTTGGACAAAACAATCTTGATGTTAGAGCCTGCAATAGTGTCGAAACTCTGAACTCATAAATCTCACGACGGGATTGGTAATCCTAAATTTTCACAGCAAATTCTTATTTTCATATAACATTCGTTGTCTTGACAGCTAATCTCTATGACGACCAGTGCTAAACGCTTTTCAATTTTTTCCCCCAATGCGAGTTGTCAAATAAAAAGTTCCATATGAAGACATTTCCATCATACATCCCTCGGAACTGCGAATGGTGTGCAGGAAATGGGGCCAGTTTTGCTACGAGTCGTAAATACATTTTTACTGGCAGATGATCGGATCCGGCGTATTGAACGATCCTATCGGCGGGACACGGAAAGTAATTAAGCAGGCCATGACGTTTAACATCTGCTGTAATGATGAAATCACGTCCGGACTGCAAACAAATCAATACTTTATTCGGGTCGCGCGCGAAATTAAGAAATTACTTACCTCCGGCGTAACTCAAGTGATGGCATTTACGCCTGCATACTTCGCGGATCTGATTTCGAATTCTAGAAAGGAAGTAGGACTTTTTATTATATTCCCATTCTCATAAATGGATAAGTATCTGTCTTCTGTTTGTTCTGTGTTTTCTCAGTAGAAAACTTCGTATTATGCTGGCCATATTACCAATAAGCCCCGATATTGAGAAGTCCTCCTATTTGTTTCTGTGTGTCGCGTGATTGGGGATAGAACGTACGAAATCGCGACAGTTCTTGAAATATTTGTGATGATGATGATGATGATGATTATTATTATTATTATTATTATTATTATTATTATTTTATTATTATTATTTTATTATTATTATTATTATTATTATTATTATTATTATTATTATTATTACTATGAATTTTAAAATAAAGT